>NW_026904837.1:0-4420 GCF_024500275.1 Phycodurus eques | reverse complement strand
TATTGGAGCGAAACGGAATGCTTCGACGCTTGTGTTTCGGCCGCACGACCTCAGAGAGGCTTGGAAGAGACCTCATCTGAAAGGTGGATTCACAACGATCGAGTGTGTCGAATGTCAGCCCACAATTCAAACTTAAGGGTTTGAAAGGTTCTGCCGAAATCACATAGGTCGTCATGTTACAATTTAGTCAAGAAAGGCCTACTACTGGAGCGAAACGGAATGCTTCGAAGCTCGTGTTTCGGCCGCACGAACCTCCGAGAGGATTGGAAGAGACCTCATCTGAAGGTGGATTCACAAAACGATCGAGTGTGTCGAACGTCAGCCCACTAGCTCAAACTTAAGGGTTCCAAAGTTCTGCCGAAATCACAAAGTCAGTCATGTTTCAATTTAGTCAATAAAGGCCTACTACTGGAGCGAAACGGAATGCTTCGACGCTCGTGATTCAGCCGCACGACCTCCGAGAGGCTTGAAGAGACTCATCTGAAAGGTGGATTCACAACGATCGAGTGTGTCGAACTGTCAGCCCACTAGTTCAAACTAAGGGTTCAAAGTTCTGCCGAAATCACATAGGTCGTCATGTTACAATTTAGTCAAGAAAGGCCTACTATTGGAGCGAAACGGATGCTTCGAAGCTCGTGTTTCAGCTGCACGAACTCCGAGAGGATTGGAAGAGACCTCATCTGAAAGGTGGATTCACAACAATTGAGTGTGTCAAACGTCAGCCCACTAGCTCAAACTTAAGGGTTCAAAAGTTCTGCCGAAATCACATAGGTCGTCATGTTTCAATTTAGTCAATAAAGGCCAACTACTGGAGCGAAACGGAATGCTTCGACGCTCGTGTTTCAGCCGCACGACCTCCGAGAGGCTTGGAAGAGACCTCATCTGAAAGGTGGTTTCACAACGATCGAGTGTGTCGAACGTCAGCTCACAAGCTCAAACTTAAGGGTTCAAAAGTTCTGCGAAATCACATAGGTCGTCATGTTACAATTAGTCAATAAAGGACTAGTACTGGAGCGAAACGGAATGCTTCGACGCTCGTGTTTCGGTCGCACGACTTACGAGAGGCTTGGAAGAGACCTCATCTGAAAGGTGGATTCACAACGATCGAGTGTGTCGAACGTCAGCCCACTAGTTCAAACTTAAGGGTTCAAAAGTTCTGCCGAAATCACATAGGTCGTCATGTTTCAATTTAGTCAATAAAGGCCTACTACTGGAGGGAAACGGAATGCTTCGAAGCTCGTGTTTCGGCTGCACGAACTCCGAGAGGATTGGAAGAGACCTCATATGAAAGGTGGATCACAACGATCGAGTGTGTCGAACGTCAGCCCACTAGCTCAAACTTAAGGGTTCCAAAGTTCTGCCGAAATCACAAACGTCGTCATGTTTCAATTTAGTTAATAAAGGCCTACTACTGGAGCGAAACGGAATGCTTCGATGCTCGTGTTTCAGCCGCACGACCTCCGAGAGGCTTGGAAGAGACCTCATCTGAAAGGTGGATTCACAACGATCGAGTGTGTCGAACGTCAGCCCACTAGTTCAAACTAAGGGTTCAAAAGTTCTGCCGAAATCACATAGGTCGTCATGTTTCAATTTAGTCAATAAAGGCCTACTACTAGAGCGAAACGGAATGCTTCGACGCTCGTGTTTCAGCCGCACGACCTCCGAGAGGCTTGGAAGAGACCTCATCTGAAAGGTGGATTAAAAACGATCGAGTGTGTCGAATGTCAGCCTACTAGTTCAAACTTAAGGGTTCTAAAGTTCTGCGGAAATCACATAGGTCATCATGTGACAATTTAGTCAATAAAGGCCTACTACTGGAGCGAAACTGAATGCTTTGACAGTCGCCGCTCGGCCGCACGAACTCCGAGAGGATTGCAAGAGACCTCATCTGAAAGGTGGATTCAAAACGATCGAGTGTGTCGAATGTCAGTCTACTAGCTCAAACTTAAAGGTTCAAAAGTTCTGCCGAAATCACAAAGGTCATCATGTGACAATTTAGTCAATAAAGGCCTACTCCTGGAGCGAAACGGAATGCTTCGAAGCTCGTGTTTCGGCTGCACGACCTCCGAGAGGCTTAGAAGAGACCTCATCTGAAAGGTGGATTCACAACGATCGAGTGTGTCGAACGTCAGCCCACAATCTCAAACTTAAGGTTCAAAAGTTCTGCCGAAATCACATAGGTCGTCATGTTACAATTTAGTCAAGAAAGGCCTACTATTGGGAGCGAAACGGAATGCTTCGAAGCTCGTGTTTCGGCTGCACGAACTCCGAGAGGATTGGAAGAGACCTCATCGAAAGGTGGATCACAACGACGAGTGTGTCAAACGTCACCCCATAGCTCAAACTTAAGGGTCAAAAGTTCTGCCGAAATCACATAGGTCGTCATGTTTCAATTAGTCATAAAGCTATAATGGGCGAAACGGAATGCTTCGACGCTCGTGTTTCGGTCGCACGACTACGAGAGGCTTGGAAGAGACCTCATATGAAAGGTGGATTCACAACGATCGAGTGTGTCGAACGTCAGCCCCCATCTCAAACTTAAGGGTTCAAAAGTTCTGCCGACATCATATCGGTCGTCATGTTACAATTTAGTCAATAAAGGACTAGTAATGGAGCGAAACGGAATGCTTCGACGCTTGTGTTTCGGCCGCACGACCTCCGAGAGGCTTGGAAGAGACCTCATCTGAAAGGTGGATTCACAAACGATCGAGTGTGTCGAATGTCAGCCCACAATCTCAAACTTAAGGGTTCAAAGGTTCTGCCGAAATCACATAGGTCGTCATGTTACCATTTAGTCAAAGGACTAGTCCTGGAGCGAAACGGAATGCTTCGAAGCTCGTGTTTCGGCTGCACGAACTCCGAGAGGATTGGAAGAGACATCATCTGAAAGGTGGATTCACAACGATCGACGTGTGTCGAACGTCAGCCCACTAGTTCAAACTTAAGGGTTCAAAAGTTCTGCCGAAATCACATAGGTCGTCATGTTACAATTTAGTCAAGAAAGGCCTACTATTGGAGCGAAACGGAATGCTTCGAAGCTCGTGTTTCGGCTGCACGAACTCCGAGAGGATTGGAAGAGACCTCATCTGAAAGGTGGATTCACAACAATTGAGTGTCAAACGTCAGCCCACTAGCTCAAACTTAAGGGTTCAAAAGTTCTGCCGAAATCACATAGGTCGTCATGTTTCAATTTAGTCAATAAAGGCCAACTACTGGAGCGAAACGGAATGCTTCGACGCTCGTGTTTCAGCCGCACGACCTCCGAGAGGCTTGGAAAAGACCTCATCTGAAAGGTGGTTTCACAACGATCGAGTGTGTCGAACGTCAGCTCACAAGCTCAAACTTAAGGGTTCAAAAGTTCTGCCGAAATCACATAGGTCGTCATGTTACAATTTAGTCAATAAAGGACTAGTACTGGAGCGAAACGGAATGCTTCGACGCTCGTGTTTCGGTCGGCACGACTTACGAGAGGCTTGGAAGAGACCTCATCTGAAAGGTGGATTCACAACGATCGAGTGTGTCGAACGTCAGCCCACAATCTCAAACTTAAGGGTTCAAAAGTTCTGCCGAAATCATATCGGTCGTCATGTTACAATTTAGTCAATAAAGGCCTACGACTGGAGCGAAACGGAATGCTTCGACGCTTGTGTTTCGGCCGCACGACCTCAGAGAGGCTTGGAAGAGACCTCATCTGAAAGGTGGATTCACAACGATCGAGTGTGTCGAACGTCAGCCCACTAGTTCAAACTTAAGGGTTCAAAAGTTCTGCCGAAATCACATAGGTCGTCATGTTTCAATTTAGTCAATAAAGGCCTACTACTGGAGCGAAACGGAATGCTTCGAAGCTCGTGTTTCGGCTGCACGAACTCCGAGAGGATTGGAAGAGACCTCATATGAAAGGTGGATTCACAACGATCGAGTGTGTCGAACGTCAGCCCACTAGCTCAAACTTAAGGATTCCAAAGTTCTGCCGAAATCACAAAAGTCGTCAAGTTTCAATTTAGTTAATAAAGGCCTACTCCTGGAGCGAAACGGAAGGCTTCGATGCTCGTGTTTCAGCCGCACGACCTCCGAGAGGCTTGGAAGAAACCTCATCTGAAAGGTGGATTCACAACGATCGAGTGTGTCGAACGTCAGCCCACTAGTTCAAACTTAAGGGTTCAAAAGTTCTGCCGAAATCACATAGGTCGTCATGTTTCAATTTAGTCAATAAAGGCCTACTACTGGAGCGAAACGGAATGCTTCGACGCTCGTGTTTCAGCCGCACGACCTCCGAGAGGCTTGGAAGAGACCTCATCTGAAAGGTGGATTCAAAACGATCGAGTGTGTCGAATGTCAGCCTACTAGTTCAAACTTAAGGGTTCTAAAGTTCTGCCGAAATCACATAGGTCGACATGTACAATTTAGTCTAGAAAGGCCT
>NW_026904836.1:0-4434 GCF_024500275.1 Phycodurus eques | reverse complement strand
ACTCGGGGGAGGACTCCCCTGAAAGCTGGATTCCCACCGATCGTTTGTTTCAAAATCTTAGCGCACTAGGTCAAAAGTAAGCGCTAAAAACGTCCTCCCAAAGTCACATAGGTTGTCATGTTACAATTTAGTCAATAAAGGCCTAATACTGGAGCGAAAACCGAGTGCTTTGACGCTCGCCGTTCGCCCCCACAGCCGTCCAGAGACTCGGGGGAGGCCTCCCCTGAAAGATGGATTCCCACCGATCGTTTGTTTCAAATCTTAGCCCACTAGCTCAAAAGTAAGCGCTAAAAAGTCCTGCCAAAGTCACATAGGTCGTCATGTTACAATTTAGTCAATAAAAGCCTACTACTGGAGCGAAACCGAGTATTTTGACGCTCGCCGTTCGGCCTCACAAGCTCCGAGAGGCTTGGAAGAGGCCTCCCTTTAAAGCTGGATTCCCAAGGCTTGTCTGTGTAAATTCCTAGCCCGCGAGGCAGAAATTAAGCGACCTAAAGTCGTGCCGAAGTCAAATCGGTCGTCATGGTACTTGAGCGAAACTGAGTGCTTTAACGCTCGCCGCTCGGCCCCACAGCCTTCCAGAGACTCGGGGGAGGACTCCCCTGAAAGCTGGATTCCCACCGATCGTTTGTTTCAAATCTTAGCGCACTAGGTCAAAAGTAAGCGCTAAAACGTCCTCCCAAAGTCACATAGGTTGTCATGTTACAATTTAGTCAATAAAGGCCTAATACTGGAGCGAAAACCGAGTCCTTTGACGCTCGCCGTTCGGGCCCACGACCTCCGAGAGGCTTGGAAGAGGCCTCCCCTGAAGGCTGGATTCCCAAGGCTTGTCTGTGTGAATTCCTAGCCCGCTAGGCAGAAATTAAGCGACTAAAGTCGTGCTGAAGTCAAATCGGTCGTCATGGTACTCGAGCGAAACTGAGTGCTTTAACGCTCGCCGCTCGGCCCCACAGCCGTCCAGAGACTCGGGGGAGGCCTCCCCTGAAAGCTGGATTCCCACCGATCGTTTGTTTAAAATCTTAGCCCAGTCGCTGAAAAGTAGGCGCAAAAAAGTCCTGCCAAAATCACATAGGTTGTCATGATACAATTTAGTCAATAAAGGCCTACTACTGGAGCGAAACTGAGTGCTTTAACGCTCGCCGATCGGCCCCACAGCTGTCCAGAGACTCGGGGGAGGCCTCCCCTGAAAGCTGGATTCCCACCGATCGTTTGTTTCAAATCTTAGCGCACTAGGTCAAAAGTAAGCGCTAAAAAGTCCTCCCAAAGTCACATAGGTTGTCATGTTACAATTTAGTCAATAAAGGCCTAATACTGGAGCGAAACCGAGTGCTTTGACGCTCGCCGTTCGCCCCCACAGCCGTCCAGAGACTCGGGGGAGGCCTCCCCTGAAAGATGGATTCCCACCGATCGTTTGTTTCAAATCTTAGCCCACTAGCTCAAAAGTAAGCGCAAAAAAGTCCTGCCAAAATCACATAGGTTGTCATGTTACAATTTAGTCAATAAAGGCCCTACTACTGGAGCGAAACCGAGTGCTTTGATGCTCGCCGTTCGGCCCCACGACCTCTGAGAGGCTTGGAAGAGGCCTCCCCTGATAGCTGGATTCCCACCGATCGTTTGTTTCAAATCTTAGCCCAGTAGCTGAAAGTAGGCGCTAAAAAGTCCTGCCAAAATCACATAGGTCGTCACGTTACAATTTATTTAATAAAGGCCAACTACTGGAGAGAAACCGAGTGCTTTGACGCTCGCCGTTCGCCCCCACAGCCGTCCAGAGACTCGGGGGAGGCCTCCCCTGAAAGCGGATTCCCACCGATCGTTTGTTTCAAATCTTAGCGCACTAGGTCAAAAGTAAGCGCTAAAACGTCCTCCCAAAGTCACATAGGTTGTCATGTTACAATTTAGTCAATAAAGGCCTAATACTGGAGCGAAAACCGAGTGCTTTGACGCTCGCCGTTCGGGCCCACGACCTCCGATAGGCTTGGAAGAGGCCTCCCCTGAAAGGTGGCTTCCCACCGATCGTTTGTTTCAAATCTTAGCCCAGTAGCTGAAAAGTAGGCGCTAAAAAGTCCTGCCAAAATCACATAGGTCGTCATGTTACAATTTAGTCAATAAAGGCCTCCGACTGGACCGAAATTGAGTGCTTTAACGCTCGCCGATCGGCCCCACAGCTGTCCAGAGACTCGGGGGAGGCCTCCCCTGAAAGCTGGATTCCCACCGATCGTTTGTTTCAAATCTTAGCGCACTAGGTCAAAAGTAAGCGCTAAAAGTCCTCCCAAAGTCACATAGGTTGTCATGTTACAATTTAGTCAATAAAGGCCTAATACTGGAGCGAAACCGAGTGCTTTGACGCTCGCCGTTCGCCCCCACTGCCGTCCAGAGACTCGGGGGAGGCCTCCCCTGAAAGATGGATTCCCACCGATCGTTTGTTTCAAATCTTAGCCCACTAGCTCAAAAGTAAGCGCTAAAAAGTCCTGCCAAAGTCACATAGGTCGTCATGTTACAATTTAGTCAATAAAAGCCTACTACTGGAGCGAAACCGAGTATTTTGACGCTCGCCGTTCGGCCTCACAAGCTCCGAGAGGCTTGGAAGAGGCCTCCCTTTAAAGCTGGATTCCCAAGGCTTGTCTGTGTAAATTCCTAGCCCGCGAGGCAGAAATTAAGCGACCTAAAGTTGTGTCTGTGTGAATTCCTAGCCCGCTAGGCAGAAATTAAGCGACTAAAGTCGTGCTGAAGTCAAATCGGTCGTCATGGTACTCGAGCGAAACTGAGTGCTTTAACGCTCGCCGCTCGGCCCCACAGCCGTCCAGAGACTCGGGGGAGGCCTCCCCTGAAAGCTGGATTCCCACCGATCGTTGTTTAAAATCTTAGCCCAGTCGCTGAAAAGTAGGCGCAAAAAGTCCTGCCAAAATCACATAGGTTGTCATGTTACAATTTAGTCAATAAAGGCCTACTACTGGAGCGAAACTGAGTGCTTTAACGCTCGCCGATCGGCCCCACAGCTGTCCAGAGACTCGGGGGAGGCCTCCCCTGAAAGCTGGATTCCCACCGATCGTTTGTTTCAAATCTTAGCGCACTAGGTCAAAAGTAAGCGCTAAAAAGTCCTCCCAAAGTCACATAGGTTGTCATGTTACAATTTAGTCAATAAAGGCCTAATACTGGAGCGAAACCGAGTGCTTTGACGCTCGCCGTTCGCCCCCACAGCCGTCCAGAGACTCGGGGGAGGCCTCCCCTGAAAGATGGATTCCCACCGATCGTTTGTTTCAAATCTTAGCCCACTAGCTCAAAAGTAAGCGCAAAAAAGTCCTGCCAAAATCACATAGGTTGTCATGTTACAATTTAGTCAATAAAGGCCTACTACTGGAGCGAAACCGAGTGCTTTGATGCTCGCCGTTCGGCCCCACGACCTCTGAGAGGCTTGGAAGAGACCTCCCCTGATAGCTGGATTCCCACCGATCGTTTGTTTCAAATCTTAGCCCAGTAGCTGAAAAGTAGGCGCTAAAAAGTCCTGCCAAAATCACATAGGTCGTCACGTTACAATTTATTTAATAAAGGCCAACTACTGGAGAGAAACCGAGTGCTTTGACGCTCGCCGTTCGCCCCCACAGCCGTCCAGAGACTCGGGGGAGGCCTCCCCTGAAAGCTGGATTCCCACCGATCGTTTGTTTCAAATCTTAGCGCACTAGGTCAAAAGTAAGCGCTAAAACGTCCTCCCAAAGTCACATAGGTTGTCATGTTACAATTTAGTCAATAAAGGCCTACTACTGGAGCGAAACCGAGTGCTTTGACGCTCGCCGTTCGGGCCCACGACCTCCGATAGGCTTGGAAGAGGCCTCCCCTGAAAGGTGGCTTCCCACCGATCGTTTGTTTCAAATCTTAGCCCAGTAGCTGAAAAGTAGGCGCTAAAAAGTCCTGCCAAAATCACATAGGTCGTCATGTTACAATTTAGTCAATAAAGGCCTCCGACTGGACCGAAATTGAGTGCTTTAACGCTCGCCGATCGGCCCCCACAGCTGTCCAGAGACTCGGGGAGGCCTCCCCTGAAAGCTGGATTCCCACCGATCGTTTGTTTCAAATCTTAGCGCACTAGGTCAAAAGTAAGCGCTAAAAAGTCCTCCCAAAGTCACATAGGTTGTCATGTTACAATTTAGTCAATAAAGGCCTAATACTGGAGCGAAACCGAGTGCTTTGACGCTCGCCGTTCGCCCCCACAGCCGTCCAGAGACTCGGGGGAGGCCTCCCCTGAAAGATGGATTCCCACCGATCGTTTGTTTCAAATCTTAGCCCACTAGCTCAAAAGTAAGCGCTAAAAAGTCCTGCCAAAGTCACATAGGTCGTCATGTTACAATTTAGTCAATAAAAGCCTACTACTGGAGCGAAACCGAGTATTTTGACGCTCGCCGTTCGGCCTCACAAGCTCCGAGAGGCTTGGAAGAGGCT
>NW_026904835.1:0-4439 GCF_024500275.1 Phycodurus eques | reverse complement strand
GCCTCCCTGAAAGCTGGCTTCCCACCGATCGTTTGTTTCAAATCTTAGCCCAATAGCTGAAAAGTAGGCGCTAAAAAGTCCTGCCAAAATCACATAGGTCGTCATGTTACAATTTAGTCAATAAAGGCCTCCGACTGGACCGAAACTGAGTGCTTTAAACGCTCGCCGCTCGGCCCCACAGCCGTCCAGAGACTCGGGGGAGGACTCCCCTGAAAGCTGGATTCCCACCGATCGTTTGTTTCAAATCTTAGCGCACTAAGTCAAAAGTAAGCGCTAAAAAGTCCTCCCAAAGTCACATAGGTTGTCATGTTACAATTTAGTCAATAAAGGCCTACTACTGGAGCGAAACCGAGTGCTTTGACGCTCGCCGTTTGGGCCCACGACCTCCGAGAGGCTTAGAAGAGGCCTCCCTGAAAGCTGGCTTCCCACCGATCGTTTGTTTCAAATCTTAGCCCAATAGCTGAAAAGTAGGCGCTAAAAAGTCCTGCCATAATCACATAGGTCGTCATGTTACAATTTAGTCAAAAAAGGCCTCCGACTGGACCGAAACGGAGTGCTTTAACGCTCGCCGCTCGGCCCCACAGCAGTCCAGAGACTAGGGGGAGGCCTCCCCTGAAAGCTGGATTCACATGATCGTTTGTTTCAAATCTTAGCCCACTAGCTTAAAAGTAGGCGCTAAAAAGTCCTGCCAAAATCACATAGGTCGTCATGTTACAATTTACTCAATAAAGGCCAACTACTGGAGAGAAACCGAGTGCTTTGACGCTCGCCGTTCAGCCCCACAGCCGACCAGAGACTCGGGAGAGGCCTCCCCTGAAAGCTGGATTCCCACCGATCGTTTCTTTCAAATCTTAGCCCACTAGTTCAAAAGTAGGCGCTAAAAAGTCCTGCCAAAGTAACATAGGTCGTCATGTTACAATTTAGTCAATAAAGGCCTACTACTGGAGTGAAACCGAGTGCTTCGACGCTCGCCGTTCGGCCCCACGAGCTCCGAGAGGCTTGGAAGAGGACTCCCTTGAAAGCTGGATTCCCACGGCTTGTCTGTGTGAATTCCTAGCCCGCTCGGCTGAAGTTAAGCGACCTAAAGTCGTGCCGAAGTCAAATCGGTCGTCATGGTACTCGAGCGAAACTGAGTGCTTTAACGCTCGCCGCTCGGCCCCACAGCCGACCAGAGACTCGGAGGAGGCCTCGTCTGAAAACTGGATTCCCATCGATCGTTTGTTTAAAATCTTAGCCCACTAGCTCAAAAGTAAGCGCTAAAATGTCCTGCCAAAGTCACATAGGTCGTCATGTTACAATTTAGTGAATAAAGGCCTACTACAGGAGCGAAACCGAGTGCATTGACGCTCGCCGTTCGGCCCCATGACCTCTGAGAGGTTTGGAAGAGGCCTCCCCTGAAAGCTGGATTCCCAAGGATTGTCTGTGTGAATCCCTAGCCCGCTAGGCTGAAATTAAGTGACCTAAAGTCGTGCCGAAGTCAAATCGGTCGTAATGGTATTCGAGCGAAACTGAGTACTTTAACGCTCGCCACTCGGCCCCACAGCCGTCCAGAGACTCGGGGGAGGCCTCCCCTGAAAGCTGGATTCCCACCGATCGTTTGTTTCAAATCTTAGCCCACTAGCTCAAAAGTAAGCGCTAAAAAGTCCTGCCAAAGTCACATAGGTTGTCATGTTACAATTTAGTCAATAAAGGCCTACTACTGGACCGAAACCGAGTGCTTTGACGCTCGCCGTTCGGCCCCACGACCTCCGAAAGGCTTGGAAGAGGCCTCCCCTGAAAGCTGGATTCCCACCGATCGTTTATTTCAAATCTTAGCCAAGTAGCTGAAAAGTAGGCGCTAAAACGTCCTGCCAAAATCACATAGGTCGTCATGTTACAATTTAGTCAATAAAGGCCTACTACTGGAGAGAAACCGAGTGCTTTGACGCTCGCCGTTCGGCCCCACAGCCGTCCAGAGACTCGGGGGAGGCCTCCCCTGAAAGCTGGATTCCCACCGATCGTTTGTTTCAAATCTTAGCCCACTAGCTAAAAAGTAAGCGCTAAAAAGTCCTGCCAAAGTAACATAGGTCGTCATGTTACAATTTAGTCAATAAAGGCCTACTACTGGAGTGAAACCGAGTGCTTCGACGCTCGCCGTTCGGCCCCACGAGCTCCGAGAGGCTTGGAAGAGGCCTCCCTTGAAAGCTGGATTCCCACGGCTTGTCTGTGTGAATTCCTAGCCCGCTCGGCGGAAGTTAAGCGACCTAAAGTCGTGCCGAAGTCAAATCGGTCGTCATGGTACTCGAGCGAAACTGAGTGCTTTAACGCTCGCCGCTTGGCCCCACAGCCGACCAGAGACTCGGAGGAGGCCTCGTCTGAAAACTGGATTCCCACCGATCGTTTGTTTCAAATCTTAGCCCACTAGCTCAAAAGTAAGCGCTAAAAAAGTTCTGCCAAAGTCACATAGGTTGTCATGTTACAATTTAGTCAAGAAAGGCCTACTACTGGAGCGAAACCGACTGCTTCGACGCTCGCCGTTCGGCCCCACGACCTCCGAGAGGCTTGGAAGAGGCCTCCCTTGAAAGCTGGATTCCCAAGGCTTGTCTGTGTGAATTCCTAGCCCGCTCGGCTGAAATTAAGCGACCTAAAGTTGTGCCGAAGTCAAATCGGTCGTCATGGTACTCGAGCGAAACTGAGTGCTTTAACGCTTGCCGCTCGGCCCCACAGCCGTCCAGAGACTCGGGGGAGGCCTCCCCTGAAAGCTGGATTCCCAGCGATCGTTTGTTTAAAATCTTAGCCAACTAGCTCAAAAGTAAGCGCTAAAATGTCCTGCCAAAGTCACATAGGTCGTCATGTTACAATTTAGTGAATAAAGGCCTACTACGGGAGCGAAACCGAGTGCATTGACGCTCGCCGTTCGGCCCCACGACCTCTGAGAGGCTTGGAAGAGGCCTCCCCTGAAAGCTGGATTCCCAAGGATTGTCTGTGTGAATTCCTAGCCCGCTAGGCTGAAATTAAGTGACCTAAAGTCGTGCCGAAGTCAAATCGGTCGTAATGGTATTCGAGCGAAACTGAGTGCTTTAACGCTCGCCACTCGGTCCCACAGCCGTCCAGACACTCGGGGGAGGCCTCCCCTGAAAGCTGGATTCCCACCGATCGTTTTTTTCAAATCTTAGCCCACTAGCTCAAAAGTAAGCGCTAAAAAGTCCTGCCAAAGTCACATAGGTTGTCATGTCACAATTTAATCAATAAAGGCCTACTACTGGACCGAAACTGATTGCTTTGACGCTCGCCGTTCGGCCCCACGACCTCCGAGAGGCTTGGAAGAGGCCTCCCCTGAAAGCTGGATTCGCACCGATCGTTTATTTCAAATCTTAGCCAAGTAGCCGAAAAGTAGGCGCTAAAAAGTCCTGCCAAAATCACATAGGTCGTCATGTTACAATTTAGTCAATAAAGGCCTACTACTGGAGCGAAACCGAGTGCTTTGATGCTCCCCGTTCGGCCCCACGACCTCTGAGAGGCTTGGAAGAGGCCTCCCCTGAAAGCTGGATTCCCAAGGATTGTCTGTGTGAATTCCTAGCCCGCTAGCTCAAACGTAAGCGCTAAAAAGTCCTGCCAAAATCACATAGGTCGTCATGTTACAATTTAGTCAATAAAGGCCTATTACTGGACCGAAACAGAGTGCTTTAACGCTCGCCCGCTCGGCCCCACAGCTGTCCAGAGACTCGGGGAGGCCTCCCCTGAAAGCTGGTTCCCCACCGATCGTTTGTTTCAAATCTTAACCCACTAGATCAAAAGTAAGCGCTAAAAAGTCCTGCCAAAGTCACATAGGTTGTCATGTTACAATTTAGTCAATAAAGGCCTACTACTGGAGTGAAACCGAGTGCTTCGACGCTCGCCGTTCGGCCCCACGAGCTCCGAGAGGCTTGGAAGAGGCCTCCCTTGAAAGCTGGATTCCCACGGCTTGTCTGTGTGAATTCCTAGCCCGCTCGGCTGAAGTTAAGCGACCTAAAGTCGTGCCGAAGTCAAATCGGTCGTCATGGTACTCGAGCGAAACTGAGTGCTTTAACGCTCGCCGCTCGGCCACACAGCCGTCCAGAGACTCGGGGGTGGCCTCCCCTGAAAGCTGGATTCCCATCGATCGTTTGTTTAAAATCTTAGCCCACTAGCTCAAAAGTAAGCGCTAAAAGGTTCTGCCAAAGTCACATAGGTCGTCATGTTACAATTTAGTCAATAAAGGCCTACTACTGGAGCGAAACCGAGTGCTTGACGCTCGCCGTTCGGCCCCACGACCTCCTGAGAGGCTTGGAAGAGGCCTCCCCTGAAAGCTGGATTCCCACCGATCGTTTATTTCAAATCTTAGCCGAGTAGCTGAAAAGTAGGCGCTAAAACGTCCTGCCAAAATCACATAGGTCGTCATGTTACAATTTAGTCAATAAAGGCCTACTACTGGAGCGAAA
>NW_026904834.1:0-4458 GCF_024500275.1 Phycodurus eques | reverse complement strand
AGCTCGTCTCATCTGAGTCCCAGAAGGGAGCTCTTATTTCCCGCATGGACCTCGGGCATTAGGCATGGGGCTCTCACTTCCAGCATGGAGCTCGTCTCATCTGAGTCCCGGAAGGGAGCTCTGATTTCCCGCATGGACCTCGGGCATTAAGGCTACTTTGTTACATTTTGGGATGAATGCTGGCTTTGCTGAGACTGTGCAAGATGCTTTGCCTGAGCTCCGGATAGGCGACTTTGTGACATTTTGGGATGCGTGCTGGTACTTTGCTGGGACTGAGTGCCGCTGCATTTTGGGATCCATGCGGGTCCGTTTTGGGACTGAGTTGCCGCTGCATTTGGAATACATGATGGTCCGTTTTGGGGTCCAGGCTGGGACTTAGTGCCGCTGCATTTTGGGATCTTTGGCTTGCATGGAGCTCGTCTCATCTGAGTCCCAGGAGGGAGCTCTTATTTCCCGCATGGACCTCGGGCATTAAGCATGGGGCTTTGACTTCCAGCATGGAGCTCGTCTCATCTGAGTCCCAGAAGGGAGCTCTGATTTCCCGCATGGACCTCGGGCATTAAGCATGGGGCTCTGACTTCCAGCATGGAGCTCGTCTCATCTGAGTCCCAGAAGGGAGCTCTTATTTCCCGCATGGACCTCTGGCATTAAGCTCTGACTTTCCAGCATGGAGCTCGTCTCATCTGAGTCCCAGAAGGGAGCTCTTATTTCCCGCATGGACCTCGGGCATTAGGCATGGGGCTCTCACTTCCAGCATGGAGCTCGTCTCATCTGAGTCCCGGAAGGGAGCTCTGATTTCCCGCATGGACCTCTGGCATTAAGCTCTGACTTCCAGCATGGAGCTCGTCTCATCTGAGACCCGGAAGGGAGCTCTGATTTCCCGCATGGACCTCGGGCATTAGGCATGGGGCTCTCACTTCCAGCATGGAGCTCGTCTCATCTGAGTCCCGGAAGGGAGCTCTGATTTCCCGCATGGACCTCGGGCATTAAGGCTACTTTGTTACATTTTGGGATGAATGCTGGGCTTTGCTGAGACTGTGCAAGATGCTTTGCGTGAGCTCCGGATAGGCGACTTTGTGACATTTTGGGATGCGTGCTGGTACTTTGCTGGGACTGAGTGCCGCTGCATTTTGGGATCCATGCGGGTCCGTTTTGGGACTGAGTGCCGCTGCATTTTGGAATACATGATGGTCCGTTTTGGGGTCCAGGCTGGGACTTAGTGCCGCTGCATTTTGGGATCTTTGGCTTGCATGGAGCTCGTCTCATCTGAGTCCCGGAGGGAGCTCTGATTTCCCGCATGGACCTCGGGCATTAAGCATGGGGCTCTGACTTCCAGCATGGAGCTCGTCTCATCTGAGTCCCAGAAGGGAGCTCTTATTTCCCGCATGGACCTCTGGCATTAAGCTCTGACTTCCAGCATGGAGCTCGTCTCATCTGAGTCCCAGAAGGGAGCTCTTATTTCCCGCATGGACCTCGGGCATTAAGCATGGAGCGCTGACTTCCAGCATGGAGCTCGTCTCATCTGAGACCCGGAAGGGAGCTCTGATTTCCCGCATGGACCTCGGGCATTAAGGCTACTTTGTTACATTTTGGGATGAATGCTGGCTTTGCTGAGACTGTGCAAGATGCTTTGCGTGAGCTCCGGATAGGCGACTTTGTGACATTTTGGGATGCGTGCTGGTACTTTGCTGGGCCTGAGTGCCGCTGCATTTTGGGATCCATGCGGGTCCGTTTTGGGACTGAGTGCCGCTGCATTTTGGAATACATGATGGTCCGTTTTGGGGTCCAGGCTGGGACTTAGTGCCGCTGCATTTTGGGATCTTTGGCTTGCATGGAGCTCGTCTCATCTGAGTCCAGAAGGGAGCTCTGATTTCCCGCATGGACCTCTGGCATTACGCTCTGACTTCCAGCATGGAGCTCGTCTCATCTGAGTCCCAGAAGGGAGCTCTGATTTCCCGCATGGACCTCGGGCATTAGGCATGGGGCTCTCACTTCCAGCATGGAGCTCGTCCTCATCTGAGTCCCGGAAGGGAGCTCTGATTTCCCGCATGGACCTCTGGCATTAAGCTATGACTTCCAGCATGGAGCTCGTCTCATCTGAGTCCCGGAAGGGAGCTCTGATTTCCCGCATGGACCTCTGGCATTACGCTCTGACTTCCAGCATGGAGCTCGTCTCATCTGAGTCCCAGAAGGAGCTCTGATTCCCGCAATGGACCTCGGGCATTAAGCATGGGGCTTTGACTTCCAGCATGGAGCTCGTCTCATCTGAGTCCCAGAAGGGAGCTCTTATTTCCCGCATGGACCTCGGGCATTAAGCATGGAGCTCTGACTTCCAGCATGGAGCTCGTCTCATCTGAGTCCCAGAAGGGAGCTCTTATTTCCCGCATGGACCTCGGGCATTAAGCATGGGGCTTTGACTTCCAGCATGGAGCTCGTCTCATCTGAGTCCCAGAAGGGAGCTCTTATTTCCCGCATGGACCTCGGGCATTAAGCATGGAGCTCTGACTTCCAGCATGGAGCTCGTCTCATCTGAGTCCCAGAAGGGAGCTCTTATTTCCCGCATGGACCTCTGGCATTAAGCTCTGACTTCCAGCATGGAGCTCGTCTCATCTGAGTCCCAGAAGGGAGCTCTTATTTCCCGCATGGACCTCTGGCATTAAGCTCTGACTTCCAGCATGGAGCTCGTCTCATCTGAGTCCCAGAAGGGAGCTCTATTTCCCGCATGGACCTCGGGCATTAAGCATGGGGCTTTGACTTCCAGCATGGAGCTCGTCTCATCTGAGTCCCGGAAGGGAGCTCTGATTTCCCGCATGGACCTCGGGCATTAAGGCTACTTTGTTACATTTTGGGATGAATGCTGGGCTTTGCTGAGACTGTGCAAGATGCTTTGCGTGAGCTCCGGATAGGCGACTTTGTGACATTTTGGGATGCGTGCTGGTACTTTGCTGGGACTGAGTGCCGCTGCATTTTGGGATCCATGCGGGTCCGTTTTGGGACTGAGTGCCGCTGCATTTTGGGATCTTTGGCTTGCATGGAGCTCGTCTCATCTGAGTCCCAGAAGGGAGCTCTGATTTCCCGCATGGACCTCTGGCATTACGCTCTGACTTCCAGCATGGAGCTCGTCTCATCTGAGTCCCAGAAGGGAGCTCTGATTTCCCGCATGGACCTCGGGCATTAAGCTCTCACTTCCAGCATGGAGCTCGTCTCATCTGAGTCCCGGAAGGGAGCTCTGATTTCCCGCATGGACCTCTGGCATTACGCTCTGACTTCCAGCATGGAGCTCGTCTCATCTGAGTCCCAGAAGGGAGCTCTGATTTCCCGCATGGACCTCTGGCATTAAGCTCTGACTTCCAGCATGGAGCTCGTCTCATCTGAGTCCCAGAAGGGAGCTCTTATTTCCCGCATGGACCTCGGGCATTAAGCATGGAGCGCTGACTTCCAGCATGGAGCTCGTCTCATCTGAGTCCCAGAAGGGAGCTCTGATTTCCCGCATGGACCTCGGGCATTAAGCATGGGGCTTTGACTTCCAGCATGGAGCTCGTCTCATCTGAGTCCCAGAAGGGAGCTCTGATTTCCCGCATGGACCTCGGGCATTAAGCATGGGCTTTGACTTCCAGCATGGAGCTCGTCTCATCTGAGTCCCAGAAGGGAGCTCTGATTTCCCGCATGGACCTCGGGCATTAAGCATGGGGCTTTGACTTCCAGCATGGAGCTCGTCTCATCTGAGTCCCAGAAGGGAGCTCTGATTTCCCCGCATGGACCTCTGGCATTAAGCTCTGACTTCCAGCATGGAGCTCGTCTCATCTGAGTCCCAGAAGGGAGCTCTTATTTCCCGCATGGACCTCGGGCATTAAGCATGGGGCTTTGACTTTCCAGCATGGAGCTCGTCTCATCTGAGTCCCAGAAGGGAGCTCTTATTTCCCGCATGGACCTCGGGCATTAAGCATGGGGCTTTGACTTCCAGCATTGGAGCTCGTCTCATCTGAGTCCCAGAAGGGAGCTCTGATTTCCCGCATGGACCTCTGGCATTAAGCGCTGACTTCCAGCATGGAGCTCGTCTCATCTGAGACCCGGAAGGGCAGCTCTGATTTCCCGCATGGACCTCGGGCATTAGGCATGGGGCTCTCACTTCCAGCATGGAGCTCGTCTCATCTGAGTCCCGGAAGGGAGCTCTGATTTTCCCCGCAATGGACCTCGGGCATTAAGGCTACTTTGTTACATTTTGGGATGAATGCTGGGCTTTGCTGAGACTGTGCAAGATGCTTTGCGTGAGCTCCGGATAGGCGACTTTGTGACATTTTTGGGATGCGTGCTGGTACTTTGCTGGGACTGAGTGCCGCTGCATTTTGGGATCCATGCGGGTCCGTTTTGGGACTGAGTGCCGCTGCATTTTGGGATCTTTGGCTTGCATGGAGCTCGTCTCATCTGAGTCCCAGAAGGGAGCTCTGATTTCCCGCA
>NW_026904833.1:0-4476 GCF_024500275.1 Phycodurus eques | reverse complement strand
GAGGCTTGGAAGATGTCCATCCCTGACAAAGCTGGATTCCCACCGATTGTCTTGTTTCAGATCGTAGCCCAGTAGCTGAAAAGTAGGCGCAAAAAGTCCTGCCAAAATCACATAGGTTGTATGTTACAATTTAGTCAATAAAGGGTTACTACTGGAGCGAAACCGAGTGCTTCGACGCTCGCCGTGCGGCCCCACGAGCTCCGAGAGGCTTGGAAGAGGCCTCCCTTGAAGCTGGATTCCCAAGGCTTGTCTGTGTGAATTCCTAGCCTCGCTAGGCTGAAATTAAGCGACCTAAAGTTGTGCCGAAGTCAAATCGGTCGTCATGGTACTCGAGCGAAACTGAGTGCTTTAAACGGTCGCCGCTCGGACCCACAGCCGCTCCAGAGACTCGAGGGAGGCCTCCCCTGAAAGCTGGATTCCCCACCGATCGTTTGTTTAAAATCTTAGCCCAGTAGCTGAAAAGTAGGCGCAAAAAAGTCCTGCCAAAATCACATAGGTCGTCATGTTACAATTTAGTCATAGGGCCTATCACTGGACCGAAACTGAGTGCTTTAACGGTCGCCGCTCTGCTCCCACAGCGCCAGACTGACGAGCTGGAAGGCCTCCCCTGAAAGTCTGGATTCCCACCGATCGTTTTGTTTCAAATCTTAGCCCAGTGGCTGAAAAGTAGGCGCAAAAAAGTCCTGCCAAATCACATAGGTCGTCATGTTACAATTTATCAATAAAGGCCTCTACTGGAGAGAAACCGAGTGCTTTGACGCTCGCCGTTCGGCCCCACAGCTGTCCAGAGACTCGGGGCGGCCTCCCCTGAAACCTGGATTCCCACCGATCGTTTGTTTCAAATCTTAGCCCACTAGCTCAAAAGTAAGCGCTAAAAAGTCCTGCCAAAGTCACATAGGTCGTCATGTTACATTTAGTCATTAAAGGCCTCCTTCTGGACCGAAACTGAGTGCTTTAACGCTCGCCGCTCGGCCCAGAGCCGTCCAGAGACTCGGGGGAGGCCTCCCCCGAAAGCTGGATTCTACACCGCATCGTTTGTTTCAAATCTTAGCCCAGTAGCTGAAAAGTAGGCGCTAAAAAGTCCTGCCAAAATCACATAGGTCGTCATGTTACAATCTAGTCAATAAAGGCCTACTACTGGAGCGAAACCCGAGTGCTTCGACGGTCGCCGTTCGGCACTCCACGGGCTCCGAGAGGCTTGGAAGAGGCCTCCCCTGAAAGC
The DNA here is from genome assembly GCF_024500275.1 of Phycodurus eques. Lineage (NCBI taxonomy): Eukaryota > Metazoa > Chordata > Actinopteri > Syngnathiformes > Syngnathidae > Phycodurus > Phycodurus eques. The sequence goes on along the minus strand of NW_026904833.1, from coordinate 3,254 downwards.
TGGATTCCCACCGATCGTTTGTTTCAAATCTTAGCCCAGTAGCTGAAAAGTAGGCGCTAAAAAGTCCTGCCAAAATCACATAGGTCGTCATGTTACAATTTAGTCAATAAAGGCCTACTACTGGAGAGAAACCAAATGCTATGACGCTCGCCGTTCGGCCCCACGACCTCCGAGAGGCTTGAAAGGCCTCCCCTGAAGCTGGATTCCCCCGATCGTTTGTTTCAAATCTTGCCCATAGCTGAAAAGTAGGCGCTACAAAAGTCCTGCCAAAATCACATAGGTCGTCATGCTACTGACACTTTAGCTCCCGAGAGGCTTGGAAGAGGCCTCCCCTGAAACTGGATTCCAAAGATTGTCTGTGTGAATTCCTAGCCCGCTAGGCTGAAATAAGCGACCTAAAGTCTGCCGAGTCAAATCGGTCGTCATGGTACTCGAGCGAAACTGAGTGCTTTAACGCTCGCCGCTCTGCCCCCACAGCCGTCCAGAGACTCGGGGGAGGACTCCCCTGAAAGCTGGATTCCCACCCATAATTTGTTTCAAATCTTAGCCACTAGCTCATAAGTAAGCGCTAAAAGTCCTGCCAAATCACGTAGGTCGTCATGTTACAATTTAGTCAATAAAGGCCTCTACTGGAGCGAAACCGAGTGCTTTGACGCTCGCCGTTCGGCCACACGACCTCCGAGATGCTTGGAAGAGGCCTCCCCTGAAAGCTGGATTCCCACCGATCGTTTGTTTCAAATCTTAACCCAGTAGCTGAAAAGTAGGCGCTAAAAAGTCCTGCCAAAAGTCACATAGGTCGTCATGTTACAATTTAGCCATAAAGGCCTCCTACTGGACCGAAACTGAGATGCTATGACGCTCGCCGCTCGGCCCCACAGCCGTCCAGAGACTCGGGGAGAGGCACTCCCCTGAAAGCTGGATTCCCACGATCGTTGTGTTCCAAATCTGAGCGCACGAGGTAAAAAGTAAGCGACTAAAAAGTCCTGCCAAATTCACATAGGTTGTCATGTTACAATTTAGCAATAAAGGCCTACTACGGAGCGAAAACCGAGTGCTTGACGCTCGCCGTTAGGCCCCACGACCTCTGAGAGGCTTGGAAGATGCCTCCCCTGAAAGCTGGATTCCCACCGATTGTTTGTTTCAGATCTTAGCCCAGTAGCTGAAAAGTAGGCGCAAAAAAGTCCTGCCAAAATCACATAGGTTGTGATGTAACAATTTAGTCAATAAAGGGTTACTACTGGAGCGAAACCGAGTGCTTCGACGCTCGCCGTGCGGCCCCACGAGCTCCGAGAGGCTTGGAAGAGGCCTCCCTTGAAAGCTGGATTCCCAAGGCTTGTCTGTGTGAATTCCTAGCCCGCTAGGCTGAAATTAAGCGACCTAAAGTCGTGCCGAAGTCAAATCGGTCGTCATGGTACTCGAGCGAAACTGAGTGCTTTAACGGTCGCCGCTCGGACCCACAGCCGCCCAGAGACTCGAGGGAGGCCTCCCCTGAAAGCTGGATTCCCACCGATCGTTTGTTTCAAATCTTAGCCCAGTAGCTGAAAAGTAGGCGCAAAAAGTCCTGCCAAAATCACATAGGTCGTCATGTTACAATTTAGTCAATAAAGGCCTATCACTGGACCGAAACTGAGTGCTTTAACGGTCGCCGCTCGGCCCCCACAGCCGCCCAGAGACTCGAGGGAGGCCTCCCCTGAAAGCTGGATTCCCACCGATCGTTTGTTTCAAATCTTAGCCCAGTGGCTGAAAAGTAGGCGCAAAAAAGTCCTGCCAAAATCACATAGGTCGTCATGTTACAATTTAGTCAATAAAGGCCTACTACTGGAGAGAAACCGAGTGCTTTGACGCTCGCCGTTCGGCCCCACAGCTGTCCAGAGACTCGGGGGCGGCCTCCCCTGAAACCTGGATTCCCACCGATCGTTTGTTTCAAATCTTAGCCCACTAGCTCAAAAGTAAGCGCTAAAAAGTCCTGCCAAAGTCACATAGGTCGTCATGTTACAATTTAGTCATTAAAGGCCTCCTTCTGGACCGAAACTGAGTGCTTTAACGCTCGCCGCTCGGCCCCAGAGCCGTCCAGAGACTCGGGGGAGGCCTCCCCAGAAAGCTGGATTCTACACCGATCGTTTGTTTCAAATCTTAGCCCAGTAGCTGAAAAGTAGGCGCTAAAAAGTCCTGCCAAAATCACATAGGTCGTCATGTTACAATCTAGTCAATAAAGGCCTACTACTGGAGCGAAACCGAGTGCTTCGACGGTCGCCGTTCGGCTCCACGGGCTCCGAGAGGCTTGGAAGAGGCCTCCCCTGAAAGCTGGATTCCCACCGATCGTTTGTTTCAAATCTTAGCCCAGTAGCTGAAAAGTAGGCGCTAAAAAGTCCTGCCAAAATCACATAGGTCGTCATGTTACAATTTAGTCAATAAAGGCCTACTACTGGAGAGAAACCAAATGCTATGACGCTCGCCGTTCGGCCCCACGACCTCCGAGAGGCTTGGAAGAGGCCTCCCCTGAAACCTGGATTCCAAATGATTGTCTGTGTGAATTCCTAGCCCGCTAGGCTGAAATTAAGCGACCTAAAGTCATGCCGAAGTCAAATCGGTCGTCATGGTACTCGAGCGAAACTGAGTGCTTTAACGCTCGCCGCTCTGCCCCACAGCCGTCCAGAGACTCGGGGGAGGACTCCCCTGAAAGCTGGATTCCCACCCATAATTTGTTTCAAATCTTAGCCCACTAGCTCATAAGTAAGCGCTAAAAAGTCCTGCCAAAATCACGTAGGTCGTCATGTTACAATTTAGTCAATAAAGGCCTCCTACTGGAGCGAAACCGAGTGCTTTGACGCTCGCCGTTCGGCCCACACGACCTCCGAGATGCTTGGAAGAGGCCTCCCCTGAAAGCTGGATTCCCACCGATCATTTGTTTCAAATCTTAACCCAGTAGCTGAAAAGTAGGCGCTAAGAAGTCCTGCCAAAATCACATAGGTCTGTCATGTTACAATTTAGCCATAAAGGCCTCCTACTGGACCGAAACTGAGTGCTTTAACGCTCGCCGCTCGGCCCCACAGCCGTCCAGAGACTCGGGGGAGGACTCCCCTGAAAGCTGGATTCCCACCGATCGTTTTGTCCAAATCTGAGCGCACGAGGTAAAAGTAAGCACTAAAAAGTCCTGCCAAATCACATAGGTTGTCATGTTACAATTTAGGCAATAAAGGCCTACTACGGGAGCGAAACCGAGTGCTTTGACGCTCGCCGTTAGGCCCCACGAC
>NW_026904832.1:0-4479 GCF_024500275.1 Phycodurus eques | reverse complement strand
TCGGCCCCACAACCGTCCAGAGATTCGGGGGAGGCCTCCCCTGAAAGCTGGATTCCACCGATCGTTTGTTTCAAATTTTAGCCCAGTAGCTGAAAAGTAGGCGCTAAAAAGTCCTGCCAAAATCACATAGGTCGTCATGTTACAATTTAGTCAATAAAGGCCTACTACCGGAGCGAAACGAGTGCTTTGAGACGCTCGCCGCTCGGCACAGCCGTCTGAGCAGAGGTCTCAGGGGAGGCCTCCCCTGAAAGCTGATCCCACCGATCGTTTAGTTCAAACTTAGCCCACTAGTGTCAAAGTAGGCACTAAAAGTGTCCTGCCAAATTCACATAGGTCGTCATGTTACAATTTAGTCAATAAAGGGCCTACGACTGGAGAGAAACTGATTGCTTTGACGCTCGCCGTTCGCCCACAGCCGTCCAGAGACTCGGGGAGCGCCTCACCTGAAAGCTGGATTCCCACCGATCGTTTGTTTCAAATCTTAGCCCAGTAGCTGAAAAAGTAGGCGCTAAAAGTCCTGCCAAAATCACATTAGGTCGTCATGTTACAATTTAGTCAATAAAGGCCTACTGCTGGAGCGAAACCGAGTGCTTTGACGTCGCCGTTCGGCCCCATGACCTCCGAGAGGCTTGGAGAGGCCTCCCCTGAAAGCTGCATTCCCAAGGCTTGTCTGTATGAATTCCTAGCCCGCTAGGACTGAAATTAAGCGACCTAAAGTCGTGCCGAAGTCAAACTGGTCGTCATGGTACTCGAGCGAAAAAGGTGCTTTAACGGTCGCCGCTCGGCCCCAGCCGCCACGAGACTGAGGACTCCCTGAAAGCTGGATTTCCACCATCGTTTGTTTCAAATCTTAGCGCACTAGCTCAAAGTAAGCGCTAAAAAGTCCTGCCAAAATCACATAGGTCGTCATGTTACAATTTAGTCAATAAAGGCTATTACTGGACCAAACTGAGTGCTTTAACGCTCGCCGCTCGGCCCACAGCCGTCCAGAGATTCAGGAGGCCTCCCCTGAAAGCTGGATTCCCACCCGATCGTTTGTTTCAAATCTTAGCCCAGTAGCTGAAAAGTAGGCGCAAAAAAGTCCTGCCAAAATCACATAGGTCGTCATGTTACAATTTAGTCAATAAAGGCCTACTACTGGAGCGAAACACGAGTGCTTTGACGCGCGCCGTTCGGCCCCACGACCTCACGAGAGGCTTGGAAGAGGCGTCCCTGAAAGCTGGATTCCCAAGGCTTGTCTGTGTGAATTCCTAGCCCGCTAGGCTGAACTTAAGCGACCTAAAGTCGTGCCGAAGTCAAATCGGTCGTCATGGTACTCGAGCGAAACCAAGTGCTTTTAACGCTCGCTGCTCGGCCACCACAGCCTCCAGATACTCGGGGAGGCCTCCCCTGAAAGTTGGATTCCCACCGATCGTTTGTTTTAAATCTTAGCCCACTAGCTCAAACGTAAGCGCTAAAAAGTCCTGCCAAAATCACATAGGTCGTCATGTTACAATTGAGTCAATAAAGGCCTATACTGAGCGAAACTGAGAGCTTTAACGCTCGCCGCTCGGCCCACAGCGTCCAGAGACTCAGGGAGGCTCCCCCGAAAGCTGGATTCCCACCGATCGTTTGTTTCAAATCTTAGCCAGTAGCTGAAAAGTAGGCCAAAAGTCCTGCCAAAATCACATAGTCGTCAGGTTACAATTACTCAATAAAGGCCTACTACTGGAGAGAAACCGAGTGCTTTGACGCTCGCCCGTTCGTTCCCCACAGCCGTCCAGAGACTCGGGGGAGGCCTCCCCTGAAAGCTGGATTCCCACCGATCGTTTTGTTTTTCAAATCGTAGCCCACTAGCTCAAAAGTAAGCGCTAAAAAGTCCTGCCAAAGTCACATAGGTTGTCATGTTACAATTTTAGTCAATAAAGGCCTACTACTGGAGCGAAACCGAGTGCTTCGACGCTCGCGCGTTCGGCCCCACGAGCTCCGAGAGGCTTTGAGAGGCCTCCCTTGAAAGCTGGATTCCCAATGCTTGTCTGTGTGAATTCCTAGCCCATAGGCTGAAATTAAGCGACCTAAAGTCGTGCCGAAGTCAATCGGTCGTCAGTGGTAACTCGAGCGAAACTGAGTGCTTTAACGCTCGCCGCTCGGCCCCACAGCCGTCCAGAGACTCGGGGAGGCCTCCCTGAAAGCTGGATTCCAACCGATCGTATTGTTTTAATCTTAGCCCACTAGCTCAAACGTAAGCGCTAAAAAGTCCCTTCCAAAATCACATAGGTCTCATGTTACAATTTAGTCAATCAAAGGCCTATCACTGGACGAAACTGAGTGCTTTAACGCTGCTAGCACGAAACTGCTCAGGCCCCACCGCCGTCAGAGACATCGGCGGAGGCCTCCCCTGATGTGAAGGGTGTTGTCGTGTGTTATCGTCACATTGGATCGTGGAAGTGCGATGTGATGCACCGCGACTGGTGTGTGAGCAGTCAGTAGCTGCAAAAGTAGGCGCGAAAAATCAGTCCTGCACACAAGTGAGCGTATACGCGGGTCAGTGGTCATGATACAATACTGTGTGTGTGGGAGGGTCACGAGACAGCGTGTTGTGTGCATAGACGACATCGACTAGCGAAACTGAGCTGTGCTATTGAGGACGCTCGACAGTATTGTCCTGAAGGTAGGATGGGCGGAGATCGGAGGTCCTCGCTGTATAGCTCGTCGCTGCGACAGAAGCTCACGATGAGGCCTCCCCTGAATAGGTGGATTCCACCCGGGGTAAGTGTGGGGTTGAGTCTGTGTGCAAGTCTAAGCTGGACACAGCGTGAGGCTGACTTACGCGGTACTCCTGACACAGGGGCCGACGTGAGATACAGTGATGTTGGTGGTGACTACGAGATCCTGTGAGTGAGTACTGCTGAGTGTTTGCATAGAGCCTGTTGGGGCGAACCGAGCTGACATTTGACGCTCGCCCACGCTCGCACAACCTCTGAGAGGCTTGAAGAGCCTCCCCTGAAGCTGGATGTCCCACGATCGTTATTTCAAAGCATAGCCCAGTAAGCTGAAAAGTAGGTGCGAAAAAGTCCTGCCAACAAATCACGAGGTCGTGGTTACATTTACTCATAAAGGCCAACTACTGAGAGAACAGTGCTTTGACGCGCGCCGTTCGCTCCCCACAGCCGATCCAGAGACTCGGGGGAGCCTCCCTGAAAGCTGGATTCCCCACGCATCGTTGTTTTCAAATCGTAGCCCACTAGCTCAAAAGTAAGAGCGCTAAAAAGTCTCTGCCAAAGTCAATAGGTTGTCATGTTACAATTAGTCAATAGGCCTACGGCTGGAGCGACAACCGAGTGCTTGACGGTCGCCGTTCGGCGCCATGACCTACCGAGAGGCTTGGTAAGAGCCTCGGCCCTGAAAGCTGCATTCCCACCTGACCGTCGTTGTTTCAAATCTTCAGCCCAGAGTAGCTGAACAAGTAGGCGCAAAAAGTCCTGCCAAAGATCACGTAGTTCGTGTCATTGTTACAATTAAGATGTCAATCAAGGCCTATCTACTGGAGCGAAACCGAGAGCTTTAGCGCTCAGCCGCTCGCCCCACAGCGTCGAGAGGCTTGAGCGGCCTCCCCTGAAGCTGGATTACACGGATCGTTGATTTCAAGCTTAGCCCAGTAGCACTGAAAAGTAGGCGCAAAAACGCTGCCAAATACACATAGGTCGTGATGTACAATTTAGTCAATAAGGGCTACTACTGGAGCGAAACCGAGTCCAGTGTGCTCTCGACGCGCGCACGTTCGGCCCACGACCTCCGAGAGGCTTGGAAGATGCGGCGTCCCCTGATAGCTGCATTCCAAGGCTTGTCTGTGTGTGAGATCCTAGCCGCTGAGCTGAACTTAAGCGACTAAAGTCGTGCCGAAGTCAAATCGGTCGTCATGCGTACTCGAGCGACGGAGTGCTTTAACGCTCGCTCGCTCGGCCCCACAGCCGGCCAGAGACTCGGGGGAGGCCTCCCCTGAAAGCTGCGGATTCACACCGATCGTTTGTTTCATTCAAATCTTAGCGCACTAGCTCAAACGTAAGCGCTAATAAGTCCTGCCAAAATCACATAGGTCGTCATTTACATTTAGTCAATAAAGGCTTATCACTGAGACCGCAACTGAGTGCTTTAAACGCTCGCCGCTCAGCCCCACAGCGCCAGAGACTCGGGAGCACCTCCCGATGAAGCTGTGATTCCACGATCGTTTGTTTCAAAACTTAGCGCTAGCTTGCAAAGTAGGCGCTAAAAAGTCCTGCCAAATCACATAGGTCGTCATGTTACAATTTAGTCAAAACAGGCCTACTACGGAGCGAAAACCGAGTGCTTTGACGCCGCCGTTCGGCCCCACGACCTCCGAGAGGCTTGGAAGAGGCCTCCCTGAAAGCTGGATTCCCAAGGCTTGTCTGTGTGAAGTCCTAGCCCGCTAGGCTGAACTTAAGCGACCTAAGTCGTGCCGAAGTCAAATCGTCGTCATGG
>NW_026904831.1:0-4505 GCF_024500275.1 Phycodurus eques | reverse complement strand
TTTTGATCCACCTTCAGATGAGGTCTCTTCCAAGCCTCTCGGAGGTCGTGCGGCCGAAAACACGAGCGTCGAAGCATTCCATTTCGCTCCAGTAGTGGCCTACATTGACTAATTTGTAACATGACGACCTATGTGATTTCGGCAGAACTTTTGAACCCTTAAGTTTGAGCTCGTGGGCTGACGTTTCGACGCACTCGATCGTTTGAATCCACCTTTCAAATGACGTCTCTTCCAATCCTCTCGGAGGTCGTGCGGCTGAAACACGAGCGTCGAAGCATTCCGTTTCGCTCCAGTAGTAGGCCTTTATTGACTAAATTGTAACATGACGACCTATGTGATTTCGGCAGAACTTTTGAACCCTTAAGTTTGAGCTAATAGACTGACTTTCGACACACTCTATCGTTTTGAATCCATCTTTCAGATGAGGTCTCTTCCAAGCCTCTCGGAGGACGTGCGGCCGAAACACGAGCGTCGAAGCATTCCGTTTTGCTCCAGTAGTAGGCCTATATTGACTAAATTGTAACATGACGACCTTTGTGATTTCGGCAGAACTTTTGAACCCTTAAATTTGAGCTAGTCGGCTGACATTCGACACACTCGATCGTTGTGAATCCACCTTTCAGATGAGGTCTCTTCCAAGCCTCTCGGAGGTCGTGCGGCCGAAGCACGAGCATCGAAGCATTACGTTTCGCTCCAGTAGTAGGCCTTTATTGTCTAAATTGTAACATGACGACCGATGTGATTTCGGCAGAACTTTTTAACCTTTAAGTTTGAGCTTGTAGACTGACATTCGACACACTCGATCGTTTTGAATCCACCTTTCAGATGAGGTCTCTTGCAATCCTCTCGGAGTTCGTGCGGCCGAGCGGCGACTGTCAAAGCATTCAGTTTCGCTCCAGTAGTAGGCCTTTATTGACTAAATTGTAACATGTCGACCTATGTGATTTCGGCAGAACTTTTGAACCCTTAAGTTTGAACTAGTGGGCTGACGTTTGACACACTCGATCGTTGTGAATCCACCTTTCAGATGAGGTCTCTTTCCAAGCCTCTCGGAGGTCGTGCGGCCGAAACACGAGCGTCGAAGCTTTCCGTTTCGCTCCAGTAGGAGGCCTTTATTGACGAAATTGGTAACATGACGACTTATGTGATTTAGGCAGAACTTTTGAACCTTTAAGTTTGAGCTAGTAGACTGACATTCGACACACTCGATCGTTTTGAATCCACCTTTCAGATGAGGTCTCTTCCAAGCCTCTCGGTAAGTCGTGCGACCGAAACGAACGAGCGTCGAAGCATTCCGTTTCGCTCCATTACTAGTCCTTTATTGACTAAATTGTAACATGACGACCTATGTGATTTCGGCAGAACTTTTGAACCCTTAAGTTTGAGCTTGTGGGCTGACGTTCGACACACTCGATCGTTGTGAATCCACCTTTCAGATGAGGTCTCTTCCAAGCCTCTCGGAGGTCGTGCGGCTGAAACACGAGCGTCGTAGCATTCCGTTTCGCTCCAGTAGTTGGCCTTTATTGACTAAATTGAAACATGACGACCTATGTGATTTCGGCAGAACTTTTGAACCCTTAAGTTTGAGCTAGTGGGCTGACGTTTGACACACTCGATCGTTGTGAATCCACCTTTCAGATGAGGTCTCTTCCAATTCTCATCGGAGTTCGTGCAGCCGAAACACGAGCTTCGAAGCATTCGGTTTCGCTCCAATAGTAGGCCTTTCTTGACTAAATTGTAACATGACGACCTATGTGATTTCGGCAGAACCTTTGAACCCTTAAGTTTGAACTAGTGGGCTGACGTTCGACACACTCGATCGTTGGGAATCCACCTTTCAGATGAGGTCTCTTCCAAACCTCTCGTAGGTCGTGCGGCCGAAACACGAGCGTCGAAGCATTCCGTTTCGCTCCAGTCGTAGGCCTTTATTGACTAAATTGTAACATGACGACCAATATGATTTCGGCAGAAACTTTTGAACCCTTAAGTTTGAGATTGTGGGCTGACGTTCGACACACTCGATCGTTGTGAATCCACCTTTCAGATGAGGTCTCTTCCAAGCCTCTCGTAGGGCGTGCGACCAAAACACGAGCGTCGAAGCATTCCGTTTCGCTCCAGTACTAGTCCTTTAATGACTAAATTGTAACATGACGACCCTATGTGATTCGCAGAACTTTTGAACCCTTAAGTTTGAGCTTGTGGGCTGACGTTCGACACACTCGATCGTTTGTGAATCCACCTTTCAGATGAGGTTCTCTTCCAAGCCTCTCGTAGGTCGTGCGACCGAAACACGAGCGTCGAAGGATTCCGTTTCGCTCCAGTACTAGTCCTTATTGACTAAATTGTAACATGACGACCTATGTGATTTCGGCAGAACTTTTGAACCCTTAAGTTTGAGCTTGTGGGCTGACGTTCGACACACTCGATCGTTGTGAATCCACCTTTCAGATGAGGTTCTCTTCCAAGCCTCTCGGAGGTCGTGCAGCCGAAACACGAGCTTCGAAGCATTCCGTTTCGCTCCAGGAGTAGGCCTTTTTTGACTAAATTGTCACATGATGACCTTTGTGATTTCGGCAGAACTTGTTGAACCTTGAAGTTTGAGCTTGTAGACTGACATTCGACACACTCGATCGTTTTGAATCCACCTTTCAGATGAGGGTCTCTTGGCAATCCTCTCGGAGTTCGTGCGGCCGAGCGGCGAATGTCAAAGCATTCAGTTTCGCTCCAGTAGTAGGCCTTTATTGACTAAATTGTAACATGTCGACCTATGTGATTTCGGCAGAAACTTTAGAACCCTTAAGTTTGAGCTAGTAGGCTGACCTTCGAGGACACTCGAATCGTTTTGAATCCACCTTTCAGATGACGTCTTTTCCAAGCTTCTCGGAGGTCGTGCGGCCGAAACAAGAGCGTCGAAGCATTCCGTTTCGCTCCAATAGTAGGCCTTTATTGACTAAATTGTAACATGTCGACCTATGTGATTTCGGCAGAACTTTAGAACCCTTAAGTTTGAGCTAGTAGACTGACATTCGACACACTCGATCGTTTTGAATCCACCTTTCAGATGAGGTCTCTTCCAAGCCTCTCGGAGGCCGTGCGGCTGAAACACGAGCGTCGAAGCATTCCGTTTCGCTCCAGTTGTAGGCCTTTATTGACTAAATTGAAACATGACGACCGATATGATTTCGGCTGAGATTTTGAACCGTTACGTTTGAGCTAGTGGGCTGACGTTCGACACACTTGATCGTTGTGAATCCACCTTTCAGATGAGGTCTCCTCCAATCCTCTCGGAGTTCGTGCAGCCGAAACCCGAGCTTCGAAGCATTCCGTTTCGCTCCAATGGTAGGCCTTTATTGACTAAATTGTAACATGTCGACCTATGTGATTTCGGCAGAACTTTAGAACGCTTAAGTTTGAGCTAGTAGGCTGACCTTCGAAACACTCGATCGTTTTGAATCCACCTTTCAGATGACGTCTTTTCCAAGCTTCTCGGAGATCGTGCGGCCGAAACACGAGCGTCGAACCATTCCGTTTAGCTCCAGTAGTAAGCCTTTATTGACTAAATTGTAACATGACGACATATGTGATTTAGGCAGAACTTTTGAACCTTTAGGTTTGAGCTAGTAGACTGACATTTGACACACTCGATCGTTTTGAATCCACCTTTCAGATGAGGTCTCTTCCAAGCCTCTCGGAGGTCGTGCGGCTGAAACATGAGCGTCGAAGCATTCCGTTTCGCTCCAGTAGTAGGCCTTTATTGACTAAATTGAAACATGACGACCTATGTGATTTCGGCAGAACTTTTGTTCCCTTAAGTTTGAGCTAGTGGGCTGACCTTCGACACACTCGATCGTTGTGAATCCACCTTTCAGATGATGTCTCTTCCAATCCTCTCGGAGTTCGTGTAGCCGAAACACGAGCTTCGAAGCATTCCGTTTCGCTCCAGTAGTTGGCCTTTATTGACTAAATTGTAACATGACGACCTATGTGATTTTTGCAGAACCTTTGAACCCTTAAGTTTGAACTAGTGGGCTGACGTTCGACACACTCGATCGTTGGGAATCCACCTTTCAGATGAGGTCTCTTCCAAACCTCTCGTAGGTCGTGCGGCCAAAACACGAGCGTCGAAGCATTCCGTTTCGCTCCAGTCGTAGGCCTTTATTGACTAAATTGTAACATGACGACCTATGTGATTTCGGCAGAACTTTTGAACCCTTAAGTTTGAGATTTGTGGGCTGACGTTTGACACACTCGATCGTTGTGAATCCACCTTTCAGATGACGTCTCTTTCAAAGCCTCTCGGAGGTCGTGCGACCGAAACACGAGCGTCGAAGCATTCCGTTTCGCTCCAGTAGGAGGCCTTTATTGACTAAATTGTAACATGACGACCTATGTGATTTCGGCAGAACTTTTGAACCTTTAAGTTTGAGCTAATAGACTGACTTTCGACCACACTCGATCGTTTTGAATCCATCTTTCAGATGAGGTCTCTTCCAAGCCTCTCGAGG
>NW_026904830.1:0-4564 GCF_024500275.1 Phycodurus eques | reverse complement strand
TTGGAAAATCTTAGACATTCCTACCATTTAAACGGTGCAGAAACACAACAAATTTGGATGACTGCAATGGGGACTGATTGGCATCTTTGCCGGGGAGATTAGGATCCAAAACATCACGGTGTTATAATGCCACATGATGACAGAGAATTACACCATCGAGTTAGAGCCTTGATAGAAAGAACCACAACCAGGTTCCGCAAAAGGGCGAATTACACGGAAATTGCAAGGATAAAACAAAAAGACGATGAACTATTTGAAGTATACAGGGTTAGAATGACCGCTTGTTTTAAAGCAAACAGCGGATTGACTGAGGATGCAAATCCTCAGGGCCCTTATCAACAACAGTTGAAAAATGCTTTACATGCGAACTCGAGAGAGCACATTAACAAATGGGTCGATAAACATTGGATAAACCTAGCAACTGGCTCTCTGGAGGAATATGTTAATCATGCCCTCCATGCAGAAAGAGTGTTAAGACAGAAGAAAAAAAATAAAAATAATGTAGATGTCTTCCTCAACGGAGGAGCAGAAATTTACTATCAAGGCAAAAAGAGAGACAATTTTAGAGGACGCGGCAGAGGCCGTGGGATGGTAAGATATGGTCGAAAATATTATGATAATAACATCTGTTGGTGCTGTGGAGATAAAGGCCACATCGCACGTAACTGCCCTAAGAAAAATAACAGAGAATACGGACAAACAACCGCATGACTAAGCCAACCTGATTCCCAACTCAACAAATCCTCTTGTTTAATTATTACAGAGAATGAGGAAGTGGATTTCAATTTACAGGACATTCTGAGTTTGGACACAAAAAAAAAAACCTGAAATAACCTTGTCAATAAATGGGAAAGAAATGAAATTTCCTTGCGATACAAAAGCATGTAGGGAAAAGATCCCAGGTTCCAAACTATCGGGACATAAGGCAATAGTTAAATCTGCAAATACGCAAATTACTTTTGCAATGGAACTTGAACTTGAGCCTGTGTGGATTAGAGAGAGTTCTCCCTCAGGGGAGAACTTGTAAAATGCCAATTTTCAAAGTCCCGGAGTGCCCTGTGAATTTGTTGGGAAGAGATGGCTTATTCCAACTAGGACTTATACTCATTCCATCTTCAAATAAAAATATTGTAGTGAAACGAAAACATGAATTACAAATAGACAACCTCTATATGACACTAGAAAACAGAGAGAGTACATTCTATTATACAATCGATATCCCAGACAAACCACCGTTAAACATCAGAATCAGAATCAGAATCATCTTTATTTGCCAAGTATGTCCAAACACACAAGGAATTTGTCTCCGGTAGTTGGAGCCGCTCTAGTACAACAAACAGTCAATTTACAGAACACTTTGGGGACATAAAGACATTGACAAAAAACAATTGTGCAAAAAGTTGCAGAGTCCTCTAGCACTTAGAGCAGTTCGAATGACTAATATTGCAATAGTCCACCATGACAATGACCATTGTGCAAAGGGCGCTGAGACTTCAAGGAGTGTATGCGGTTTAAAGTGACGAGTAGTGCGATCATCTGGGACAATGTCGGTTGTGCAAATGTTACAGATAATCCTCAATCAGTGTGCAAATGGAGCAGATGCTACTCTGGCATGAGTGGCCAGTATATGCAAATAGTGCAGCATGGTGAGACAACTACAGTGAGTGCACGAGTAATACATAATTGGCCCCACAGAAATGTGACAACGAACTCAAGTCAAAAAATTGCCAGCTTGTTGTAATGGAATTATAGGTTAGGTGTTTAAGAAGTTGATCGCAAGAGGGAAGAAGCTGTTGGAATGTCTACTAGTTCTAGTTTGCGTTGATCGGTAGCGCCTACCTGAGGGAAGGAGCTGGAAGAGCCGGTGACCGGGGTGCAGACGGTCCGAGAGGATTTTGCACGCCCTTGTCTTAGTTCTGGCAGCGTGCAAGTCCTCAATGGTGGGTAGGGGGGTACCGACAATCCTTTCAGCAGTTTTGATTGTCCGTTGCAGTCGGAGTTTGTCCTTTTTTGTAGCAGCACCAAACGAGACTGTGATGGAAGAACACAGGACCGATTCGATGACCGCTGTGTAGAACTGTCTCAGCAGCTCCGGTGGCAGGCCGTGCTTTCTCAGAAGCCGCAGGAAGTACATCCTCTGCTGGGCCTTTTTGAGGACGGAGTTGATGTTGTTCGCCCACTTCAGGTCCTGAGAGATTGTAATTCCCAGGAACTTGAAGGTCTCGACGGTTGACACAAGGCAGCTGGACAACGTGAGGGGCAGCTGTGGCGAAGGATGCCTCCTGAAGTCCACGATCATCTCTACCGTCTTGAGCGTGTTCAGCTCCAGGTTGTGTCGCCCGCACCACAGCTACAGCCGCTCCGCTTCCTGTCGATATGCAGACTCGTCACCGTCCTTGATGAGGCCGATGACAGTGGTGTCATCTGCAAACTTCAGGAGCTTGACAGTCGGGTTCGCTGAGGTGCAGTCGTTCGTGTAGAGAGAGAAGAGCAGCGGAGAGAGGACACAACCTTGGGGCGCCCCAGTGCTGATGCTGCGTGTGGATGAGGTGGCCTCCCCCAGCCTGACCTGCTGTGTCCTGCCCGTCAGAAAGCTGTAAATCCACTGGCAGATGGCAGGTGAGACGCTGAGCTGGAGAAGCTTGGTTGAAAGGAGTTCAGGGATGATGGTGTTGAACGCTGAGCTGAAGTCCACGAACAGGATCCTCGCGTAGGTCCCTGCACTGTCGAGGTGTTCTAGGATGAAGTGCAGTCCCATGTTGACTGCATCATCCGCAGACCTGTTCGCTTGGTAGGCAAACTGCAGGGGGTCCAGCAAGGGACCTGTGACACTCTTGAGGTGGTCCAGCACGAGACGTTCAAAGGACTTCATGACCACAGATGTCAAAGCGACAGGCCTGTAGTCATTCAGACCAGAGATTGCAGGTTTCTTGGGGACTGGAATGATGGTGGAGCGTTTGAAGCAGGATGGAACTTCGCACATTTCCAAAGATCTGTTAAAGATCTGAGTGAAGACTGGAGCGAGCTGGTCCGCGCAGACTTTGAGGCAGGATGGGGACACATGGTCCGGTCTTCTGTAGTTTGAAGATGCGTCTCACATCCTGTTCATGGATGGTTAACGCAGAAGTCAGAGGTGTGGTTGTGGTGGTTTTTTTAGATTTATCCTGGCAGAGGCAAAATTATCCAACATAAAATATACATCCGGTCCTGGGCTTTGTTAATCTTCTGTTGTTTGAAGATGCGTCTTCACATCCTGTTCATGGATGTTAACGCAGAAGTCAGAGGTTGTGGTTGTGGCGCGGGTGCGGCCGGTTGGTCTGTCGGAGTGAAACTGTCTTTTCAATCTGCAATAGAGGTATTCAAGTCTTTGGCTAGTGTTTATTGTTACTCAGCTTGGATGGATCGTCGCTTTTAATTAGTCAGCAATGGAAGCACGGCAGACTGATTTCGGCGTTCGCACGCTACACGTTTTTCCAAACTTTGCTGCATAGATCCTCTTTGGCAATAGTAATGTCTTAGTTCAGCGTTTCTAGCCGATTATACAGGGCCCTGTCCCCTGCTCTGATATGTCATCTTCCTTTAGCTTGGCGAAGCTGCCTTAAGTTTAGCAGTGAACCACGGCTTGTTGTGTTGAATGTCGAAAAATGATTTTGTATGGACACAAACTTCACAGGAAACTGATGTAGGATGGTGACAGGTCGTTATATTCATTCCAGGCTGCCAGCTGAATTCAAAGACACTCGTCTGGTGCAGTAAACAAGCTTTGAAAGTTACCCATCTTTGCTTTCATTGGTCCAATATTTGACTGTTTTCACTGTCTCAGGTCTTCGCATCCTTCACGTTCTTGCTTGTACGTCGGGTATTAAGTGAATTAAGCTGTGATCAGACAGCCCAGGGCTGCACGAGGTTATAGCACGGTAGGAGCGTTTTTACCGTAGTTGTAGCAGTGGTCTAAAGTAATTATTTCCTGGAGGACAAGCAAGGCTGCTGTATTTAGGGAGTGCCGTGGATTTGAGTTTAGATTAGTGTTAAAGTCCCCCGCGAGGAATTGCGGGGAGTCCGGGTAGTTTGTTTTCAATTGCGCGACTGTCGGCAGAGCGTTAGCAATGCGGCGCTCGTGTTAGCTTGCGGTGTGATATAGACTCCAGCAGTATAACGATGCAAAAACTCACGTGGCGAGTAAAATGGTTATACAGTTAGAAACACGACTCAAATGCGGGCGCCAGTGGTGTGCTGAGCACCGTGAGTCCGTACACCATTTTCGTTATAGGAGGCATATCCCGCGCGCCTTCGTTTCCCGATGAGTCATGTCGCGGGTTTTTTCACGCTCGATGAATGTGAAGCGGGAAGCGTGACGGCGCCATCGGTACAGCGTCGCAAAGCCAGGTCTCCGGAAGCACATGGCGCGACCTGTCCGAGTCTTACTGCGTCTTTAACAGAAGATGAAGCCGTCCATTTGGTTGGGTTCAGGGAGCGTACATTCGCGAGGTGGATCGACGGGAAACGCCAATCGTGTCCTTCTTGCGGAGTTTCATCTGAATGCCGGCTCGTTTCCTCTGTGGCG
>NW_026904829.1:0-4567 GCF_024500275.1 Phycodurus eques | reverse complement strand
GTCAGCCCGCACGACCCGAGAGGCTTGGAAGAGACCTCATTGAAGGTGGATGTCACAACGATCGAGTGTGTCGAACGTCAGCCCACAAGCTCAAATTAAGGGTTCAAAAGTTCTGCGAAATCACATAGGTCGTCATGTTACAATTAGTCAATAAAGGACTAGTCATGGAGCGAAAAGAATGCTTCGACGCTCGTGTTTCGTCGCACGACCTACGAGAGGATTGGAAGAGAGACTCATCTGAAAGGTGGATTCACAACGATCGAGTGTGTCGAACGTCAGACACTAGCTCAAAACTTAAGGTCAAAAGTTCTGCCGAAATCATAGGTCGTCATGTTTCAATTAGTCAATAAAGGCCTACGACTGGAGCGAAACGGAATGCTTCGACGCTCGTGTTTCAGCCGCACGACCTCCGAGAGGCTTGGAAGAGACCTCATCTGAAAGGTGGATTCACAACGATCGAGTGTGTCGAACGTCAGCCCACAAGCTCAAACTTAAGGGTTCAAAAGTTCTGCCGAAATCACATAGGTCGTCATGTTACAATTTAGTCAATAAAGGCCTACTACTGGAGCGAAACGGAATGCTTCGACGCTCGTGTTTCGGCCGCACAAACTCCGAGAGGATTGGAAGAGACCTCATCTGAAAGGTGGATTCACAACGATCGAGCGTGTCGAACGTCAGCCCACTCGCTCAAACTTAAGGGTTCAAAAGTTCTGCCGAAATCACACAGATCGTCATGTTACAAATTAGTCAAGACAGGCCTACTACTGGCGTGAAACGGAATGCTTCGATGCTCGTGTTTCGGCCGCACGACCTCCGAGAGGCTTGGAAGAGACCTCATCTGAAAGGTGGATTCACAACGATCGAGTGTGTCGAACGTCAGCCCACTAGCTCAAACGTAAGGGTTCAAAAGTTCTGCCGAAATCACATCGGTCGTCATGTTACAATTTAGTCAATAAAGGCCTACTACTGGAGCGAAACGGAATGCTTCGACGCTCGTGTTTCGGCCGCACGACCTCCGAGAGGCTTGGAAGAGACCTCATCTGAAAGGTGGATTCACAACGATCGAGTGTGTCGAATGTCAGCCATTACCTCAAACTTAAGGGTTCAAAAGTTCTGCCGAAATCACATAGTCGTCATGTTACAATTTAGTCAATAAAGGCCTACTACTGGAGCGAAACGGAATGCTTCGAACGCTGTGTTTCGGCGCACGACCTCCGAGAGGCTTGGAAGAGACTCATCTGAAAGGTGGATTCACAACGATCGAGTGTGTCGAACGTCAGCCCACTAGCTCAAACTTAACGGTTCAAAAGTTCTGCCGAAATCACATAGGTCGTCATGTTACAATTTAGTCAATAAAGGCCTACACTGGAGCGAAACGGAATGCTTCGAGCTCGTGTTTCGGCCGCACGACCTCCGAGAGGCTTGGAAGAGATTTCATATGAAATGTGGATTAACAATCATCGAGTGTGTCGAACGTCAGCCCAGTAGCTCAAAATTAAGGGTTCAAAAGTTCTGCCGAAATCACATAGGTCGTCATGTTACAATTTTGTCAATAAAGGCCATACTACTGGAGCGAAACGAATGCATCGACGCTGTGTTTCGCCCGCACGACCTCCGAGAGGACTTGGAAGAGGACCTCATCTGAAAGGTGGATTCACAACGATCGAGTGTGTCGAACGTCAGCCCACTAGCTCAAACTTAAGGGTTCAAAGTTCTGCCGAAATCACATAGGTCGTCATGTTACAATTTAGTCAATAAAGGCTACTACTGGAGCGAAACGGAATGCTTCGACGCTCGTGTTTCGGCCGCACGATCCGAGAGCTTGGAAGAGACCTCATCTGAAAGGTGGATTCACAACGATCGAGTGTGTCGAACGTCAGCCCACAATCTCAAAATTAAGGGTTCAAAAGTTCTGCCGAAATCATATCGGTCGTCATGTTACAATTTAGTCAATAAAGGCTACGACTGGAGCGAAACGGAATGCTTCGACGCTGTGTTTCGGCCGCACGACCTCCGAGAGGCTTGGAAGAGACCTCATCTGAAAGGTGGATTCACAACGATCGATTGTGTCGAACGTCAGCCCACTAGCTCAAACTTCAGGGTTCAAAAGCTCTGCCGAAATCATATCGGGTCGTCATGTTACAATTTAGTCAATAAAGGCCTAAGAATGGAGCGAAACGGAATGCTTCAACGCTTGTGTTTCGGCCGCACGACCTCCGAGAGGCTTGGAAGAGACCTCATCTGAAAGGTGGATTCACAACGATCGAGTGTGTCGAATGTCAGCCCACAATCTCAAACTTAAGGGTTCAAAGTTCTGCCGAAATCACATAGATCGTCATGTTACAATTTAGTCAATAAAGGCCTACTATTGGAGCGAAACGGAATGCTTCGGCGCTTGTGTTTCGTCCGCACGACCTCCGAGAGGCATGGAAGAGAACTCATCTGAAAGGTGGATTCACAACGATCGAATGTGTCGAACGTCAGCCCACTAGCTCAAACTTAAGAGTTCAAAAGTTCTGCAGAAATCACATAGGTCGTCATGTTTCAATTTCGTCAATAAAGGCCTACAACTGGAGCGAAACGGAATGCTTCGACGCTCGGTTTCAGCCGCACGGACCTCCGAGAGGCTTGGAAGAGACCTCATCTGAAAGGTGGATTCACAACGATCAAGTGTGTCGAACGTCAGCCACAAGCTCAAACTTAAGGGTTCAAAAGTTCTGCCGAAATCACATAGGTCGTCATGTTACAATTTAGTCAATAAAGGACTAGTAATGGAGCGAAACGGAATGCTTCGACGCTCGTGTTTCAGTCGCACGACTTACGAGAGGCTTGGAAGAGACCTCATCTGAAAGGTGGATTCACAACGATCGAGTGTGTCGAACGTCAGCCCACAATCTCAACTTAAGGGTTCAAAAGTTCTGCGAAATCATATCGGTCGTCATGTTACAATTTAGTCAATAAAGGCCTACGACTGGAGCGAAACGGAATGCTTCGACGCTTGTGTTTCGGCCGCACGACCTCCGAGAGGCTTGGAAGAGACCTCATCTGAAAGGTGGATTCACAACGATCGATTGTGTCGAACGTCAGCCCACTAGCTCAAACTTCAGGGTTCAAAAGCTCTGCCGAAATCATATCGGTCGTCATGTTACAATTAGTCAATAAAGGCCTAAGAATGGAGCGAAACGGAATGCTTCAACGCTTGTGTTCGGCCGCACGACCTCCGAGAGGCTTGGAAGAGACCTCATCTGAAAGGTGGATTCACAACGATCGAGTGTGTCGAATGTCAGCCCACAATCTCAAACTTAAGGGTTCAAAGTTCTGCCGAAATCACATAGAGTCGTCATGTTACAATTAGTCAATAAAGGCCTACTATTGGAGCGAAACGGAATGCTTCGGCGCTTGTGTTTCGTCCGCACGACCTCCGAGAGGCATGGAAGAGAACTCATCTGAAAGGTGGATTCACAACGATCGAATGTGTCGAACGTCAGCCCACTAGCTCAAACTTAAGAGTTCAAAAGTTCTGCCGAAATCACATAGGTCGTCATGTTTCAATTTCGTCAATAAAGGCCTACAACTGGAGCGAAACGGAATGCTTCGACGCTCGTGTTTCAGCCGCACGGCCTCCGAGAGGCTTGGAAGAGACCTCATCTGAAAGGTGGATCACAACGATCGAGTGTGTCGAACGTCAGCCCACAAGCTCAAACTTAAGGGTTCAAAAGTTCTGCCGAAATCACATGGGTCAGTCATGTTACAATTTAGTCAATAAAGGACTACTACTGGAGCGAAACGGAATGCTTCGACGCTCGTGTTCGGCGACGACTCCGAGAGGCTTGGAAGAGACCTCATCTGAAAGGTGGATTCACAACGATCGAGTGTGTCGAACGTCAGCCTACAATCTCAAACTAAGGGTTCAAAAGTTCTGCGAAATCATATCGGTCGTCATGTTACAATTTAGTCAATAAAGGCCTACTACTGGAGCGAAACGGAATGCTTTCGAAGCTCGTGTTTCGGCCGCACGACATCCGAGAGGACTTGGAAGAGACCTCATCTGAAAGGTGGATTCACAACGATCGAGTGTGTCGAACGTCAGCCCACTAGCTCAAACTTAAGGGTTCAAAAGTTCTGCCGAAATCATATCGGTCGTCATGTTACAATTTAGTCAATAAAGGCCTACGACTGGAGCGAAAACGGAATGCTTCGACGCTTGTGTTTCGGCCGCACGACCTCGAGAGGCTTGGAAGAGACCTCATCTGAAAGGTGGATTCACAACGATCGAGTGTGTCGAACGTCAGCCCACAATCTCAAACTTAAGGGTTCAAAGGTTCTGCCGAAATCACATAGGTCGTCATGTTACAATTTAGTCAATAAAGGCCTACTATGGAGCGAAACGGAATGCTTCGACGTCGCGTTTCGCGCACGAACTCCGAGAGGATGGAAGAGACCTCATCTGAAAGGTGGCTTCACAACGATCGAGTGTGTCGAACGTCAGCCCACTAGCTCAAACTCAGGGTTCAAAAGCTCTGCCGAAATCACATCGGTCGTCATGTTACAATTTAGTCATAAAGGC
>NW_026904828.1:0-4583 GCF_024500275.1 Phycodurus eques | reverse complement strand
AGACTCCAAAAGTGCCGCCCATTTGTATTTTTTACATCCATATTTACCTTTTTGTCAAATTTGTCTGTAAAATCTGATTGAATCTTTTCATGGAAAATATTTTTAGAACAACTTCCTGTTTGGGTAAAATTTGCCTGTGGCAAATACATTATTTACAAATGCAAAAATTAACTGTACATCCAAAAAAGTAACTGTACATCCATCCATACATTTTCAGTAACGCTAATTCTTGTTTGGGTTGCAGGTAAAATAGATATTTTCAAAATGTTTTCGTTTTATATTTACATTTCTCATTGTTACATTATTTATGATTAGATTATTTCTTATATTATTGACATACAATACAACACCATTTCCCTTTTCGGGCCTTTGCCATCTGCTCCAACTCCATCCCCAGGCACTGCTCATGTTACCACCTTTGACAGTAGTCACACTGGATCTATTCAAAGTAAACATTAAAACACAAAACAATGTAAAGTAATATTTTGCAAGTAGGAACTTTTATCAACGATAAATTGCTTGATTAGTGTTATAAAAATGCTATTATTTGGATATGTTTTTATTCAAAATATAACTGAATGGAGTTAACAAACCATAATAACATAGATATGGCAATAAACAAAAAACACATCAGCTAGTCTTGGAAAGTAAAACTCACCCAGTTTGTCATGGGAGGACCTGTTCCTGGTGGCTTTATCATTGCGCACATGCCACAGTGCATGGATAAATCAAATACTACAAAATAAAGGAATATAACTTACTGTACATCTACTTAATTTTTGTGGAAACATCTGTCTTGCAGGCATCCTCTTTAAAATGTAGATTTTTCTTTCCAATAATTATAGCTGTGTTAAAAAATAATAAAGATTTTGTCCTGTTAAAGCCCCACATTGTGGGACAGTGTTTGAATAAGTCTATGTGTAATCTCATCTGGAAAGATTCTCTGGTGTTGAACATTTATATTTTATAAAGTGCTTATTTATAAGACATTATCTGCCATCCTTTAACAGTCTGAAAATGAAATAAAAATTCATAAATTAATGGATCGGTCATCATTATGAACCAACAAACCTGATGCTATGAGTAATTTCACAGCCAATCTTTTTCTTTCATTTGCCATTTCATTTGGAGATGTCCCAAAATTAATGCTTGGAATTTGTGGAAATGATTTCATGATTTCCACTGCCATCTGAAAAACAAATAGAATGTCTTTATTTGTGGGAAAGACAATATTGTACTGACAAAAAAATACCAAATCCATCTTATATAAAGAACCACAAAATACAGGGCACCCCTGCATACTCGCGGTGAAGCACCCACGGTTTTGCATTTAGTGGGTTTTTCATTACCTATTTTTTCAATAATTTAAATTTTTACTCCACCCCAATGTTTGGTTTTGAAAACGCGTATTGAATGATTATCAAAATTTTTTGGAAAACAACCCCCAACCCCCCCCACCCCACCCCACCCCACTCTACACAATACATTCCAATAGGCGTCAATTACACGTGAATTTTCGCTATTTGTGGGCCGGCACTCCACTATCCACTGTATAACTGTATTTTTTTTCAAACTAAAACATGACAAATACCCACAGAAACCAATACACTACAAATAACCCTGCCCTATTTAATCTAACGGTAGCTTTCACTTACCAAGGTAACAATAACACCACAGCTACTGCCATCCTGCTGGGTGGGATGGGATAGATGTCCTCCTCTCCACTTGTAGTCCACCTACTCTGAATTTCCGTAGCACGTTCTCCTCATTTTGAGGTACGCACTGTGTTTGATAAACAAGCATACACAACAAGTATAGCAACTTTCACACTCTGCAATTCTTCTTCTTCTGTGCAAAAGTTCAAAGAGAGATTCAATTTGGGTACATAGTAGTTTATGCAAGCACTACAGCTACACAGAATGAAGTGGTGAATTGGGAGAACTATAAATACCTGAATCTTTGGGTTGCCATGTGAGACTCAAATACTTCTGTTTCACTTTGTGCTGGATCCACCAAATATACGGTTTCGTTGACAGGATTGATGTACTTGGAATGATATAAAAGGAATTCTAAGGTTGCATATACAGTATAACATTTTTAGATGCATTTTCTGTATCGCTTATCCTCTCTAGGGTTGCGGGCGTGTCGGAGCCTATCCCATTTTTCCAAAATTCATATTGATAAACGACAACACGACTTTATAGTTTTGGCATGTATGAAAAGTAAAGGATTTTTTGTATACAGTAAAGTAGGGGTGTCCAAAATATGGCCCAAGGGCCATTTGCAGCCCACTGTCCATTTTTCAGCAGCACGTGCCATACACTAAAAATGACAGTTCTTATGGGCTGTAATGCTCGTTAAAAAAAGAAAAAAAGAAGTAGGTGAGCAGCGAGAGAAGTGTGGGGAAATGGGTGGGGAGTTGTGACACTCACATCCCATGTATGGGTGGGGGGATGTGGTTGATGGAGACTACGACTATTACTAATAAATACACATTATATACTGTACAACTTTTGTAGATAGGCAATGATGCAGATTGCTCTTTTTTTTTGTTCTGAATGTAGAGATGGGATTTGGCTGCTGTTCATTGCAGGGGCTGAAATATTCCAGTGGGATACAGGGCCGCCTACCACCTCAATATTTTGAACAACCCTAAAATGTTTGCCTTTTCACCTTTTATAGAAAGCTGTTCAGGTAGCAGTTCTTCAAAATAATTGGAATATATAAACAATAAACAATTGCTTGATTTCCTGATGTTAGCGTGCTTAATAAATTAAAGTTGAAAATAAATCTAAATGGCCCTTGCATCCTTGGATTTTTCTGCATGTGGCACTCAGAGTGAAAAGTTTGGACACCCCTGCAGTAATCCCACATTGTATGGCTGTTCAGTTTTCTTGGTACCTGTACATTGCGTTGTCTTCCCAAGTGCTGTTACAGTTGTTAATTATTTTTTTTATACTGTAAATAGTTTTCTGTTAACAATTTCTCTTGCACTCTCTCAATATGTTGTTAAATTTGTTTGTTGTTTTAAAGTTGTATTTAAAGAATATAATTATTTCAAGTACAGTAAATGTTAGAAAAGCAACCCCAGTGTTTTTATGTAGGGTATCTCTATTTAGATGATTTTCACTTATTGTGGGGGTATGTATTTGTAATATATGTACTGCACTTACCAGAAGCTTCCAGTGATTATTGTTGACATTGACAAATGTTATAATGCCTTTGTAATTATGAAAGTTCACCTGTCAATGTAAATAAAGAATAAGTGTTATAACTGACATCCATCCAGTATATGAACACATATGGGTATAGGGTGAGTTGGAGCCAGTCAACGACATGGCGTCCTGCACCCAGTGATACCAATACCTTTGGCAAACAGTGTCGTTGAAGACTTTGCCTGTCACCAGACAAAATGATGCCAGCTATGTAGTGGTTCATAATGTACACGCTGTTCTTCATCTTAAGTTTGATTGCAGAAAGATGAAACAATCCTTCAATAATCTATTTAAAAAAAATATTTGTGAAGTTATTTTTAAATGAATTTTCATAACTTCTTGTGTCAGTGTAAACATATAAAATGATAAATATACCTCGCCAGTTAGCCATTGGTGAGGCCGTAGTGTACACAACTCGCTGTGCCTGATGACAATGTTGTGGCCTTTTATCTGCGATGGGAGCATTGCCACCACAACTTCCGTGTCCTTCTTTCTCCACAAGTTATGTATCTGTAAACACAGGTACAAAAAAGCTAAATTATAACTATCCTAAACCAGTTTTAATTAGTATATGAATGTACACCTATTGAACGAATAAACAAAGATCAGCAGATTCACCCTATCGTTTACAAATTTCTTTCATTTAAAACATTTTGGACTGTCAAAAGTAAACATAACACACTTATAGGCACATAAGAACCCTTTTTTGTCACTAGAAGGAAACATTGATAACCAATTTTTAATCGTGATAATTATACCTCTTCATCTGGAGTTGCTGAAAATGGGTGGATAGGCAGCTCATGACCGTTGCCTGGTTGAGGAGTTGTGAATGACTCCATGGCTTGGGTGAGGACTGTACCTTGTTTCCCAAAAGCACTGACCTCTGTGACATCATTATTGACCTGGTGAATACAGAGTGACCTATTTGATATCTGTCAATTTAAATTTAATTGACAACTTGAACAGCTACACATGTGTGATGGGTTTAGCATTCACTACAGGAAAAATGAAAGTGTAGGAAATCATTACTCCACCCAAATGCTGCAGTTGAGCTTGCCAGGTAGCCCACGAGACACATACCGCCATGTTTTCTTCAAAGCTATTTGAATGCTTTTCTCGTTCATCAATGATGGACTTTTGATGTTGCTCCTTTAATTTGTCTCCAGTCAAAATGTCCAATAAAGGTGCCATCTTCTTTTGTCGCCTGTAATAATGACATAATATCTTTAGAAGTTGTTCACATTTTTGTGTTTAGGGGAACATTTGTCAACTTTTACTCAACCTTAACAGAATACAGTAGACCGCTGGTCCCTATCCCCCGCGAATACCTAAAATCCACTAATAATTTATGCCAACTGAAATCCAATG
>NW_026904827.1:0-4586 GCF_024500275.1 Phycodurus eques | reverse complement strand
CCCGCATGGACCTCGGGCATTAAGCATGGGGCTCTGACTTCCAGCATGGAGCTCGTCTCATCTGAGTCCCAGAAGGGAGCTCTGATTTCCCGCATGGACCTCGGGCATTAAGCATGGGGCTTGACTTCCAGCATGGAGCTCGTCTCATCTGAGTCCCAGAAGGGAGCTCTGATTTCCCGCATGGACCTCGGGCATTAAGCTGGGGCTGACTTCCAGCATGGAGCTCGTCTCATCTGAGTCCCAGAAGGGAGCTCTGATTTCCCGCATGGACCTCTGGGCATTAAGCATGGGGCTCTGACTTCCAGCATGGAGCTCGTCTCATCTGAGTCCCAGAAGGGAGCTCTGATTTCCCGCATGGACCTCTGGCATTAAGCTCTGACTTCCAGCATGGAGCTCGTCTCATCTGAGTCCCAGAAGGGAGCTCTGATTTCCCGCATGGACCTCGGGCATTAGGCATGGGGCTCTCACTTCCAGCATGGAGCTCGTCTCATCTGAGTCCGGAAGGGAGCTCTGATTTCCCGCATGGACCTCGGGCATTAAGGCTACTTGTTACATTTTGGGATGAATGCTGGGCTTTGCTGAGACTGTGCAAGATGCTTTGCGTGAGCTCCGGATAGGCGACTTTGTGACATTTTGGGATGCGTGCTGGTACTTTGCTGGGACTGAGTGCCGCTGCATTTTGGGATCCATGCGGGTCCGTTTTGGGACTGAGTGCCGCTGCATTTTGGAATACATGATGGTCCGTTTTGGGGTCCAGGCTGGGACTTAGTGCCGCTGCATTTTGGGATCTTTGGCTTGCATGGAGCTCGTCTCATCTGAGTCCCGGAAGGGAGCTCTGATTTCCCGCATGGACCTCGGGCATTAAGCATGGGGCTCTGACTTCCAGCATGGAGCTCGTCTCATCTGAGTCCCAGAAGGGAGCTCTTATTTCCCGCATGGACCTCTGGCATTAAGCTCTGACTTCCAGCATGGAGCTCGTCTCATCTGAGTCCCAGAAGGGAGCTCTTATTTCCCGCATGGACCTCGGGCATTAAGCATGGAGCGCTGACTTCCAGCATGGAGCTCGTCTCATCTGAGACCCGGAAGGGAGCTCTGATTTCCCGCATGGACCTCGGGCATTAAGGCTACTTTGTTACATTTTGGGATGAATGCTGGGCTTTGCTGAGACTGTGCAAGATGCTTTGCGTGAGCTCCGGATAGGCGACTTTGTGACATTTTGGGATGCGTGCTGGTACTTTGCTGGGACTGAGTGCCGCTGCATTTTGGGATCCATGCGGGTCCGTTTTGGGACTGAGTGCCGCTGCATTTTGGAATACATGATGGTCCGTTTTGGGGTCCAGGCTGGGACTTAGTGCCGCTGCATTTTGGGATCTTTGGCTTGCATGGAGCTCGTCTCATCTGAGTCCCAGAAGGGAGCTCTGATTTCCCGCATGGACCTCTGGCATTACGCTCTGACTTCCAGCATGGAGCTCGTCTCATCTGAGTCCCAGAAGGGAGCTCTGATTTCCCGCATGGACCTCGGGCATTAGGCATGGGGCTCTCACTTCCAGCATGGAGCTCGTCTCATCTGAGTCCCGGAAGGGAGCTCTGATTTCCCGCATGGACCTCTGGCATTAAGCTATGACTTCCAGCATGGAGCTCGTCTCATCTGAGTCCCGGAAGGGAGCTCTGATTTCCCGCATGGACCTCTGGCATTACGCTCTGACTTCCAGCATGGAGCTCGTCTCATCTGAGTCCCAGAAGGGAGCTCTGATTTCCCGCATGGACCTCGGGCATTAAGCATGGGGCTTTGACTTCCAGCATGGAGCTCGTCTCATCTGAGTCCCAGAAGGGAGCTCTTATTTCCCGCATGGACCTCGGGCATTAAGCATGGAGCTCTGACTTCCAGCATGGAGCTCGTCTCATCTGAGTCCCAGAAGGGAGCTCTTATTTCCCGCATGGACCTCGGGCATTAAGCATGGGGCTTTGACTTCCAGCATGGAGCTCGTCTCATCTGAGTCCCAGAAGGGAGCTCTTATTTCCCGCATGGACCTCGGGCATTAAGCATGGAGCTCTGACTTCCAGCATGGAGCTCGTCTCATCTGAGTCCCAGAAGGGAGCTCTTATTTCCCGCATGGACCTCTGGCATTAAGCTCTGACTTCCAGCATGGAGCTCGTCTCATCTGAGTCCCAGAAGGGAGCTCTTATTTCCCGCATGGACCTCTGGCATTAAGCTCTGACTTCCAGCATGGAGCTCGTCTCATCTGAGTCCCAGAAGGGAGCTCTTATTTCCCGCATGGACCTCGGGCATTAAGCATGGGGCTTTGACTTCCAGCATGGAGCTCGTCTCATCTGAGTCCCGGAAGGGAGCTCTGATTTCCCGCATGGACCTCGGGCATTAAGGCTACTTTGTTACATTTTGGGATGAATGCTGGGCTTTGCTGAGACTGTGCAAGATGCTTTGCGTGAGCTCCGGATAGGCGACTTTGTGACATTTTGGGATGCGTGCTGGTACTTTGCTGGGACTGAGTGCCGCTGCATTTTGGGATCCATGCGGGTCCGTTTTGGGACTGAGTGCCGCTGCATTTTGGGATCTTTGGCTTGCATGGAGCTCGTCTCATCTGAGTCCCAGAAGGGAGCTCTGATTTCCCGCATGGACCTCTGGCATTACGCTCTGACTTCCAGCATGGAGCTCGTCTCATCTGAGTCCCAGAAGGGAGCTCTGATTTCCCGCATGGACCTCGGGCATTAAGCTCTCACTTCCAGCATGGAGCTCGTCTC
The DNA here is from genome assembly GCF_024500275.1 of Phycodurus eques. Lineage (NCBI taxonomy): Eukaryota > Metazoa > Chordata > Actinopteri > Syngnathiformes > Syngnathidae > Phycodurus > Phycodurus eques. The sequence continues at coordinate 1,826 of NW_026904827.1, read as the reverse complement.
ATCTGAGTCCCGGAAGGGAGCTCTGATTTCCCGCATGGACCTCTGGCATTACGCTCTGACTTCCAGCATGGAGCTCGTCTCATCTGAGTCCCAGAAGGGAGCTCTGATTTCCCGCATGGACCTCTGGCATTAAGCTCTGACTTCCAGCATGGAGCTCGTCTCATCTGAGTCCCAGAAGGGAGCTCTTATTTCCCGCATGGACCTCGGGCATTAAGCATGGAGCGCTGACTTCCAGCATGGAGCTCGTCTCATCTGAGTCCCAGAAGGGAGCTCTGATTTCCCGCATGGACCTCGGGCATTAAGCATGGGGCTTTGACTTCCAGCATGGAGCTCGTCTCATCTGAGTCCCAGAAGGGAGCTCTGATTTCCCGCATGGACCTCGGGCATTAAGCATGGGGCTTTGACTTCCAGCATGGAGCTCGTCTCATCTGAGTCCCAGAAGGGAGCTCTGATTTCCCGCATGGACCTCGGGCATTAAGCATGGGGCTTTGACTTCCAGCATGGAGCTCGTCTCATCTGAGTCCCAGAAGGGAGCTCTGATTTCCCGCATGGACCTCGGGCATTAAGGCTACTTTGTTACATTTTGGGATGAATGCTGGGCTTTGCTGAGACTGTGCAAGATGCTTTGCGTGAGCTCCGGATAGGCGACTTTGTGACATTTTGGGATGCGTGCTGGTACTTTGCTGGGACTGAGTGCCGCTGCATTTTGGGATCCATGCGGGTCCGTTTTGGGACTGAGTGCCGCTGCATTTTGGAATACATGATGGTCCGTTTTGGGGTCCAGGCTGGGACTTAGTGCCGCTGCATTTTGGGATCTTTGGCTTGCATGGAGCTCGTCTCATCTGAGTCCCAGAAGGGAGCTCTGATTTCCCGCATGGACCTCTGGCATTACGCTCTGACTTCCAGCATGGAGCTCGTCTCATCTGAGTCCCAGAAGGGAGCTCTGATTTCCCGCATGGACCTCGGGCATTAGGCATGGGGCTCTCACTTCCAGCATGGAGCTCGTCTCATCTGAGTCCCGGAAGGGAGCTCTGATTTCCCGCATGGACCTCTGGCATTAAGCTATGACTTCCAGCATGGAGCTCGTCTCATCTGAGTCCCAGAAGGGAGCTCTGATTTCCCGCATGGACCTCTGGCATTACGCTCTGACTTCCAGCATGGAGCTCGTCTCATCTGAGTCCCAGAAGGGAGCTCTGATTTCCCGCATGGACCTCGGGCATTAAGCATGGGGCTTGACTTCCAGCATGGAGCTCGTCTCATCTGAGTCCCAGAAGGGAGCTCTGATTTCCCGCATGGACCTCGGGCATTAAGCATGGAGCTCTGACTTCCAGCATGGAGCTCGTCTCATCTGAGTCCCAGAAGGGAGCTCTTATTTCCCGCATGGACCTCGGGCATTAAGCATGGGGCTTTGACTTCCAGCATGGAGCTCGTCTCATCTGAGTCCCAGAAGGGAGCTCTGATTTCCCGCATGGACCTCGGGCATTAAGCATGGAGCTCTGACTTCCAGCATGGAGCTCGTCTCATCTGAGTCCCAGAAGGGAGCTCTTATTTCCCGCATGGACCTCTGGCATTAAGCTCTGACTTCCAGCATGGAGCTCGTCTCATCTGAGTCCCAGAAGGGAGCTCTGATTTCCCGCATGGACCTCGGGCATTAGCATGGGGCTCTGACTTCCAGCATGGAGCTCGTCTCATCTGAGTCCCAGAAGGGAGCTCTTATTTCCCGCATGGACCTCGGGCATTAAGCATGGGGCTTGACTTCCAGCATGGAGCTCGTCTCATCTGAGTCCCGGAAGGGAGCTCTTATTTCCCGCATGGACCTCGGGCAT
>NW_026904826.1:0-4600 GCF_024500275.1 Phycodurus eques | reverse complement strand
TCCTTGAAGTCTCAGCGCCCTTTGCACAATGGTCATTGCACCGACTATTGCAATATTAGTCATTCGAACTGCTCTAAGTGCTAGAGGACTGCATCTTTTGCACAATTGTTTTTTGTCAATGTCTTTATGTCCCCAAGTGTTCTGTAAATTGACTGTCTGTTGTACTAGAGCGGCTCCAACTACCGGAGACAAATTCCTTGTGTGTTTTGGACATACTTGGCAAATAAAGATCATTCTGATTCTGATTCTGATTCTGATCTCGTCGGAACTTCTCGACGTCACACACCAGCTCGGGCTTCTTCCCTGCCAGAGAGGTGACATTCCACGTACCCTAGAGTCAGCTTCTGTAGCCGGGGGTCGGAACGCCAAGGTCTCATTATGGGTATCCATCTACTGTCTCAATTTAAACTGAAATTCTCAAAAAGGAAGCATATTTGCCTCATGTATTAGCACACAGTAGCGTTTCATCTCGCGTATGTTCTGGCTTGCCCGGTATGTGTCTGGTTTTTCACATGCTCATGATGACACTGTCGCTTGACATAATGTGCGCCAGTGAATGACTTGCGTACTCGTGCCGTATCCAGCTCATACCTGGCAGGGGAGACACATTCATTAAGAAGGTGAGTCACCCAGGGTGAGACTCAGCCATTGCAATTCGGTTGCGCTGACCTCTGCGAATTCCCCAAATGTGGGAATCTCGACTGCATAATTTTTGGTCGTGGGGGGCTGCGTTCGCGCTCTTCTCTGAACATTGGTTGAAACTAAAGAGGGTGGTGTTCATTGTAAAAGCTGGAGTGTGCATTATATGATGCGATGGTACTGCACTATGATGTAATTTCTAGCATACATGGGTTTACTCTGAGTAGTGCGACCAGTTAGTAATGACAAGATGAAGCTTCATAACATCGTAACGCTTCGGTCATTGGTTCGAGTCATGGTCCACATCTTGATGCTTCATGTGCACACGAAACCACCTGCTGGCCATGTGTATAATCACAGGCAACTGTATCTTCGGCCACGTATTGTGTGATGCATTGCAATATGGCGTTTGGTGTGGCTCTTGGAAATGACTTATAAATGACAAAAAAGATGTTTGATCCAATATTGTGTCGACATGAAATAATAAAATATTGTTTCAACGTACTCTGTGTGTGTGACGTAACGGTAGTGATCATATACAGGTAAATGAAAAAAAAATAGAAAACTCAATTGATTTCAGTACTCATACATAGAGATTCTTTAAACATTTGTTTGATAGTAGTTTGTTACGTTATGTTCTAGATTCTAGAGGTGGTGAATTTGGAGCTGTCATTAGCTTTAAGAAACTATCCTCAAATTATTCATGTATAAATGAAATATTTCAGTGTGTGGTGCATCTCTATAATATGAGTTTAACTTTTTGAATTGAACTACTTCACTAAATTAAGCTTTTGACACTATTATAATTTATTGAGATGTACCACTATGGCAGCTTGCGTCATGTGTTTGTCAACTTTGGAGAATGGCTCACCATAAACCCACATATTCATGGAGCTGCTTGACAGGGTCTATATTGCTGTGTCGAAGGGTCATCCATCGTTCCAAATTCAGAACCACTTCCTGAAGCAGGAAACAGGTAGTAGTTGAGCGAGGCAGAGTCATTGATGTTTTTTCGTCAAAATGTTGAGCAAACAGCTATTCAGCTTGTGGCCACATCATTATACCAGCAACCGATTTTTATTCCAAATAACTTTCTTTGGTTGTTTCAGACTTAATACACGGCTAAAAGATATGCGTGAATCGGCGCATTCTATTGGATCGACGTGGGCCACGTGACCAAGGAACACGAGTATCTGACAACATTATTTCAATATAAACAATGAAAAACAACACAGTTGACATTCGTTTCATAATTGTTATTTGGGGTGTCCATATGTGCCACCATAACTTTGGCTTGGAGGCTGGAGAATGAGGTCGTCTTTTCTGGCGTTATGTCGGCATCGCTTCTCTGCGTTTTGGCTAAGATCAAGTGTAGTATCTCGTCTTATCAGTTTAATATTTGATACGTCCCCTATCCGGGGCCATATATTAAATTGATTTTTGAAGCTGAGAGATGGAATAGGGGCTTGCTCCGTCCACTCCACGCATTGATCTGGTATTGCAGTACCTCCAGGAACGGTGCACCCCCACAACTAGGTCGAAATAAAGATCAATTGAGCCATCAATCCAATGACTTGAACTATATTTAATGCACTGAACTGAAGGTAAACAAGTAACTCTGGGGTCTGTCTGTTATTCTGACCTTCAGTGTTGTACGGAGGCATATTAAGTTTGGACATGGAGCATAGGAGAAAAGTGACAAGGAATGTTAATTCCTTGTTTTCTGTAAACAAATACACAGAACAGCCCAGTCTGGCTGGTGGACGTCATGGCAGGCAATATGACTTTAGCGGTACAGCAAACCCATTTGAAACTGCATTTAAAAATATAATATACTGTCCATGTTTTTAGAGGCTGTTTAAAAAAAAATAAATAATTCAATTTATATTAAAGTGGGTCACGACCCATATCCTAAACTTAAGAGAAACCCGCCTATCACCTTTGAAAGGTACACTTTTGAACAATCGTCAGGTGTAAGACCTTTGAGAACTTATCCTACAGCTTTCATCGGATTGACTTCAAACTTGGTCAGTACCATCGCAGCACCTGGGACATTAAGTTATCAAAAGCTTTTTTTTCCCGACATACTATGTGACAGTGGCGGCTCTTCAACTGAAGCTTTTCTCATGTCGCCACAAAACAGGACACGGTGACAGTTCATCAAAGACCTATTTGCGCTACGTTGCACCTACGCCTACGAAAATTCCTGCACGCGTGTAGCATCCCGAAAACAAACAAACCAAATTGTAATTACAGCCCATATCCTAAACTCAACAGAAAATGGTCTGCAACCATTTAAATGTAATATTCACAGTACTTTAAAGTCCCACAATAATGATCAACAATGGATACACTAGTGTAGTAGGCCTAAGAGTTAAATATCCCTCATGCAGCAACTGTACAAATTATGGACAACAAAGACAAGAGGGCTTGATGTTTGAATTTCAACTCTATTGGTCGGTTTGAATTTATCCCACGTTGAGGGTCCCAGTTACATGAGTTTAGCACAAGTGAATCTGTCATATGTTGTTCTGACTTATTGAGACCTATTATAAGGCTCTAATTACCTCAAATAATAATTTCCACTTTGTTTATGTGTGTGTGTGTATGCGTGTGTACATCCATCCACCATCCATTTTCTGAGCCGCTTCTCCTCACTAGGGTCGCGGGCGTGCTGGAGCCTATCCCAGCTGTCATCGGGCAGGAGGCGGGGTACACCCTGAACTGGTTGCTGGCCAATCGCAGGGCACATACAAACAAACAACCATTCGCACTCACAGTCACACCGACGGGCATTTAGACTCCACACAGGCACGGCTGGGGATTGAACCCGGTCCTCAGAACTGTGAGGCTGACGCTCTAACCAGTCGGTTACCATGCCGTCAGCGTGTGTACAGTGGGGTAAAAAGGTATTTAGTCAGCCACCAATTGTGCAAGTTCTCACACTTCAAAAGAGGAGGGAGGCCTGTAATTTTCATCATGCGTATACCTCACCTATGGGAGACAAAATGAAAAAAAAAACATCCAGAAAATCACATTGTCTGATTTTTTACCACTTACCTTTTTTACCGCTTATCCGGGTCGGGTCGCGGGGGCAGTAGCTTTAGCAGGGACGCCCAGACTTCCCCCTCCCCAGCCAGTCTCCCCCAGCCACTTCATCCAGCTCTTCCAGGGGGATCCCGAGGCGTTCCCAGGCCAGCCGAAGGACGTAGTCTCTCCAGCGTGTCCTGGGTTGTCCCCGGGGTCTCCTCTATTAGCAAATTATGTTGGAAAATAAGGATTTGGTAGATAACAAAAGTTCATCTCAATACTTTGTTATATACCCTTTGTTGGCAATGACAGAGGTCAAATGTTTTCTGTAAGTCTTCACAAGGTTTTCACACACTGTTGCTGGTATTTTGGCTCATCGTCATGCTGAAAGACCCAGCCATGTTATATCTTCAATGCCCTTGCTGATGGAAGGAGGTCTTCACTCAAAAACCCATGATACATGGCCCCATTCATTCTTTCCTTTACACGGATCAGTCGTCCTGGTCTCTTTGCAGAAAAACAGCCCAGGGGCGTCCATGAAAATGACGTCGCTTGGATGGCAGCATTTGTTTCTCCAAAACCTGTATGTACATTTTCAGCATTAATGGTGCCTTCACAGATGTGTAAGTTACCAATGCCATTGGCACTAACACAGCCCCATACCATCACAGATGCTGGCTTTTAAGCTTTGCGTCCATAACAGTCCGGATGGTTCTTTTCCTCTTTGGCCCGGAGGACACGTCGTCTATAGTTTCCAAAAACAATTTGAAATGTGGACTCGTCGGACCACAGAACACTTTTCCATTTTGCATCAGTCCATCTTAGATGAGCTCGGGCCCAGAGAAGCTGGGGGCGTTTCTGGGTGTTGTTGATAAATGGCTTTTGCCTTTTGCCTTTAGCGTCCTCTTTCACGTGCACCCTCCCCGCTTTA
>NW_026904825.1:0-4615 GCF_024500275.1 Phycodurus eques | reverse complement strand
GTGTTAGATATATTGTAGAAGTTATCATTTATTTGCTTAGCTTGCATTAGTATTATGGACAATGTTTAGAAAGAAAGATGTCTCGCCTTCAAGAAGATGACTCAGCAGGAATCATCTGAGAGAAGGACGTGGCCAGGGACGTGGCAGGTGCCATGTTTTCACCTTGAAACCCTACCCTTAGTGTGTTGTGTCTTGTAGCTTAGTACGTTATGTCTTGTAAACTTAGAAACCTCCCTATTTTCAAATAAATGCAGGAGCGACGGGAGAGATTGTTTAGAGCGTGTTGAGAGGCTGTAACCTGAACAATCTCCCATGCACCCTCCTCATGAGTAAAATGACCAACGTCTTCATTCCTTTTGTGTTTATTCATTATAATGTTTGGTGAGATAAATCCAACATTAAATGAAAAAAAGAAACATATGATGTCATTTTTAGGTCTGACAAATTAAGGGAGAGCATGGATTCAAAACTATGCAGAAATTATTGCACCATTGTCAAAATTTATGTATGAAGCAAACCTTAAAATGACATCACCTGTTCTATGGAATACAGAGGCGGAAAAGACCTTCTGTGACATTAAACAACATTTGGTGTCCAGGGCTGCGCTCGGCCTTCCAAATTTAATGATAAAACATTCATTCAAATTGTAGATTGTAAACACTATGACATGACCTCCGTACTTACACAACAATATGGTGATAAACTGAGACCAATAGCTTATTTTTCAACTAGACTAGACAACGTGACGTGTGCATTACTGCATTGTGTCAGAGCAGTTGTGGCAGCTTCAATGGCAATAGAGAGCAGTTCCACGATTGTGTTATTTCATCCATTAACTCTTAAGGACCCACATACAGTGTCTGCTCTCCTATTGCAAACCAATATGGCGTTTTTAACACCTGCAAGATATTTATCTTGCATGGCCATCTTGCTGTCACAACCACATTTGACTGTTGAGCGATGCACAACCTTAAATCCAGCCACGCTAACACCCTTACCTGATGAAGGCACGCAGCATGATTGTCAGGAATTGGCCGAACAAACTGCTGAATTAGTAGCATTAACCGAGGCATGCAAACTAAAAATAAATAAAGATGGTACAATCTATACTGATAGCCAGTAAGAGGATTCCACAACAAGAACGCAATTCAAAGTGCAAAACTACAAAATGAAATTTACATTAGCAAAGAGAAAAAAAATAAAAATAAATAACTATTCAAATGGGCTGCTATATTGAGACATGCTGTGTCACATGTCTCAACAGGAGGGATGGTAAGACAGATAAATCAATATTATACAACTTATGGTTTTAATTCCTATTAAAATAATAATAATAATAATAATAATAATTTGTAGAGCATGTATGATTTGTGCTAGGTATAATCCACAAGGCAATTTGAGGCCCAGGAGAGGAATATTGAATTAAACCAAAGTGAAGGAAAAAAGTATTGTTTGGTTATCATAGATGCATTTTCTAAATGGATCGAATTATTCTCAACAAAATCACCTGATGCTCTGACGGTGGCAAAAGCACTATGTAAAGACATCATTCCAAAATATGGCATACCTGAAACCATTTACAGTGATAATGGGACTCATTTTGTAAATCAAATAATCAATAAAATAGGAACCATGTTCCACATCAATTTGAAAAACCATTGTGCTTACCACCACCCTCAGAGTGTAGGTCGAGTGGAAAGAATGAATGGGACAATAAAAAATAGCAGAAAGAAACACGTGGGTTCATTTAACACACTGTAAAAGAGTCATTTCAGCTGAGTACTCAAATAGGGAAGGTGAGCAAAAGTCTGATAACGGAGCGGGAGCAGATGTGTAGATTCTGAAAACGCTTGCTGGTCAGTGAAGAAAAAAGACACCAACCCGTTTAGTGAGAACTCAGCAGAATGGCACACCCGCGTTGGTTACGAGATTCGATGAGTTGTTACATAGCAACTTTGGTTACTATAGTGTTGATTTTGTTTTGTGGTACATGGGACGTCCCACCCTAAATGATACAACGCATTTTTTAGATAGGAAATCACCTACCAACTGGACCAATATGACCAACCCAATAATAAAAAATTTGGAAGCATTAACTCGTACCAAAAGGAGTACAGTTGATGATCAGAACTGTGGGCATGACCTCCAAATGCGGCAAAACAGTTTAATATTTTGTGCCTCCCAAAATCAAGATACTTTAATCATAATTCCATATGCGGCTCTCACCAATGATGCTCAAGAGAATGGGCAGAATTGAGGATTGGTGAAACAGGTTATGATTGGTCCAGTTGGTCACAAAAAAATAGCAAAAGAATATAGAAAGAAGTTTAACATAAGCAAAATGGCCCATAGTTTAATATTGAAATACAAATCAAGTCACCCAGTGTGTTTGATGATGAGTTTGTGGGCATATTCTGGCGGAAAAGATCCCCACTTCCGAGTAGCATTGTGTTATGGCAACCGTGTTGAACCAGAAATGCCATTAAAAAACTTCAAAGAAAAGTGAACACATTTTAATGGTTAATAACATAACTACTTATGATTGGTTCCTTGTAGTCACAGGAGTTTCGGGACAAAATTCTATTCTAGTAGCACCGAATAATTTCACTTGTATAAACATGATTAGTAAAGGAAAAAAAAAATAAAAAATAGGACCACTTAACGACACACGGTGTAAAGTAACCTTAAAAGTCGGACCAAAATTTATGCCAGTATCACGGAGCAGCAGCTGGTGGTGGTCCGGAGATGATAGACTGTTTGATAGATTACCTAAAGATCTGGATTGTGAACTATTATCACTTTGATATTGCATGTGTCAGTATACCCTATGCCTGTTCAAGATTTAATGGAAAGGGCACCAATGTTTTTGTCCAATCTAGAACATAGACAAAAAATAGATTTATCCTGGCAGAGGCAAAATTATCCAACATAAAATATACATCAACGCCATAGGTGTTCCTCATGGGGTTCCTAATCAATACAAATTAGCTGACCAAGTTGCAGGAGGACTTCATATGCTGGTGGTGTACGATTAATAAAAATGTTGATGGGATAAACTATATCCACTTCAATGTACAGAGATTAGGAAATTGGACTCAGAGTGGGTTGGAAGCTGTGCATGAGCAGCTCAAAGCTACCTCTTCAAGGACGTTCCAAAACCGCATAGCTGTCGACACACTCCTCGCAAGAGAGGGAGGTGTTTGCGGTATGTTTGGAGAACAAACAATACTGCTTCAGATGGCAGCTTGACCAGAGCCATCGATGGTCTACGGACCCTCAATCAACACTCCTTGTGGGACAGCTGGATGGACGTTTTTGGTAAATATAAAACCCTAATTTCACCAATATTGATATCAATTGCTGTTTTTGCAGCCATTCTGACATTTTGTGGATGTTGTTGTATCCCATGCATTCGGGCTTTAATCAGTAAATTAATCACCACAGCCATAACCCCATGGAGAACCGTATGGAGATGATGTATCCATTACTGTTTGATGATAAAGATAATGATGATGATGATGATGATTTTGCTTTAACTGATTTGTTTCCTGATTCAGATGATTACGATGTTTAAACTACAAAATTCATGTATGACAAATTTACTCTGAGTATAAATGTATTTGTTTCATAAAAATGATTCTACAGTTAAAAAATCGAAATGAAGTGACTGTAAGATGATATGAGAATTTGTGCAAATACATGATAAACAGGAGGGAAATGTTAGATATATTGTAGAAGTTATCATTTATTTGCTTAGCTTGCATTAGTATTATGGACAATGTTTAGAAAGAAAGATGTCTCGCCTTCAAGAAGATGACTCAGCAGGAATCATCTGAGAGAAGGACGTGGCCGGGACGTGGCAGGTGCCATGTTTTCACCTTGAAACCCTACCCTTAGTGTGTTGTGTCTTGTAGCTTAGTACGTTATGTCTTGTAAACTTAGAAACCTCCCTATTTTCAAATAAATGCAGGAGCGACGGGAGAGATTGTTTAGAGCGTGTTGAGAGGCTGTAACCTGAACAATCTCCCATGCGCCCTCCTCATGAGTAAAATGACCAACGTCTTCATTCCTTTTGTGTTTATTCATTATAATGTTTGGTGAGATAAATCCAACATGCAAATACATGATAAACAGAGGGAAATGTTAGATATATTGTAGAAGTTATCATTTATTTGCTTAGCTTGCATTAGTATTATGGACAATGTTTAGAAAGAAAGATGTCTCGCCTTCAAGAAGATGACTCAGCAGGAATCATCTGAGAGAAGGACGTGGCCGGGACGTGGCAGGTGCCATGTTTTCACCTTGAAACCCTACCCTTAGTGTGTTGTGTCTTGTAGCTTAGTACGTTATGTCTTGTAAACTTAGAAACCTCCCTATTTTCAAATCAATGCAGGAGCGACGGGAGAGATTGTTTAGAGCGTGTTGAGAGGCTGTAACCTGAACAATCTCCCATGCGCCCTCCTCATGAGTAAAATGACCAACGTCTTCATTCCTTTTGTGTTTATTCATTATAATGTTTGGTGAGATAAATCCAACAGAAACCTTTAGCCTGGTCAGTTTGTGGTCAAAGATTCATTGAAAACAGAAGCTTACAAACACACAAGAACCCACACTG
>NW_026904824.1:0-4620 GCF_024500275.1 Phycodurus eques | reverse complement strand
GTGCGGCCGAAACACTAGCGTCGAGCATTCCGTGTCGCTCTAGTCGTAGGCCTTTATTGACTAAATTGTAACATGACGACCGATATGATTTCGGCAGAGCTTTTGAACCTTAAGTTTGAGCTAGTGGGCTGACGTTCGACACACTCGATCGTTGTGAATCCACCTTTTAGATGAGGTCTCTTCCAATCCTCTCGGAGTTCGTGCAGCCGAAACACGAGCTTCGAAGCATTCCATTTCGCTCCAATACTAGGCCTTTATTGACTAAATTGTAACATGTCGACCTATGTGATTTCGGCAGAACTTTAGAACCCTTAAGTTTGAGCTAGTAGGCTGACCTTCGACACACTCGATCGTTTTGAATACACCTTTCAGATGACGTCTTGTCCAAGCTTCTCGGAGTCGTGCGGCCGAAACACGAGCGTCGAAGCATTCCGTTTCGCTCCAATAGTAGGCCTTTATTGACTAAATTGTAACATGTCGACCTATGTGATTTCGGCAGAACTTTAGAACCCTTAAGTTGAATTTGTGGACTGACGTTCGACACACTCGATCGTTGTGAATCCACCTTTCAGATGAGGTCTCTTCAAGCCTCTCAGAGGTCGTGCGGCCGAAACACGAGCGTCGAAGCATTCCGTTTCGCTCCAGTCGATAGGCCTTTATTGACTAAATTGAAACATGACGACCTGTGTTATTTCGGCAGAGACTTTTGAACCCTTAAGTTTGAGCTAGTGGGCTGACATTCGACGCACTCGATCGTTGTGAATCCACCTTTCAGATGAGGTCTCTTTCCAAGCCTCTCGGAGGTCGTGCGGCCGAAACACGAGCGTCGAAGCATTCCGTTGTCGCTCCAGGAGTAGGCCTTTATTGACTAAATTGAAACATGACGACCTATGTGATTTCGGCAGAACTTTGAACCCTTAAGTTTGAGCTAGTGGGACTGACGTTCGACACACTCGATCGTTTTGAGCCACCTTTCAGATGACGTCTTTCCAAGCCTCTCGGAGGTCGTGCGGCCGAAACACGAGCGTCGAAGCATTCCGTTTCGCTCCAATAGTAGGCCTTTATTGACTAAATTGTAACATGACGACCTATGTGATTTCGGCAGAACTTTTGAACCCTTAAGTTTGAGCTCGTGGGCTGACGTTCGACAGCACTCGATCGTTTTGAATCCACCTTTCAAATGAGGTCTCTTCCAATCCGCTCGAGGTCGTGCGGCTGAAACACGAGCGTCGAAGCATTCCGTTGCGCTCCAGGAGTAGGCCTTTATTGACTAAATTGAAAACATGACGACCTATGTGATTTCGGCAGAACTTTTGAACCCTTAAGTTTGAGATTGTGGGCTGACGTTCGACACACTCGATCGTTGGGAATCCACCTTTCAGATGAGGTCTCTTCCAAGCCTCTCGTAGGTCGTGCGGCCGAAACACGAGCGTCGAAGCATTCCGTTTCGCTCCAGTCGTAGGCCTTTATTGACTAAATTGTAACATGACGACCTATGTGATTTCGGCAGAACTTTTGAACCCTTAAGGTTGAGATTGTGGCTGACGTTCGACACACTCGATCGTTGTGAATCCACCTTTCAGATGACGTCTTTTCCAAGCCTCTCGGAGGTCGTGCGGCCGAAACACGAGCGTCGAAGCATTCCGTTTCGCTCCAGTAGTTGGCCTTTATTGACTAAATTGTAGCATGACGACCTATGTGATTTCGGCAGAACCTTTGAACCCTTAAGTTTGAGCTTGTGGGCTGACGTCGACACACTTGATCGTTGTGAATCCACCTTTCAGATGAGGTCTCTTCCAAGCCTCTCGGAGGTCGTGCGGCTGAAACACGAGCGTCGAAGCATTCCGTTTCGCTCCAGTTGTAGGCCTTTATTGACTAAATTGAAACATGACGACCTATGTGATTTCGGCAGAACTTTTGAACCCTTAAGTTTGAGCTCGTGGGCTGACGGTCGACACACTCGATCGTTTTAAGCCACCTTCAGATGACGTCTTTTTCAAGCCTCTCGGAGGTCGTGCGGCTGAAACACGAGCGTCGAAGCATTCCGTTTCGCTCCAGTAGGAGCCTTTATTGACTAAATTGTAACATGACGACCTATGTGATTTAGGCAGAACTTTTGAACCTTTAAGTTTGAGCTAGTAGACTGACATTCGACACACTCGATCGTTGTGAATCCACCTTTCAGATGAGGTCTCTTCCAAGCCTCTCGGAGGTCGTGGCGCCGCAAAACACGAGCGTCGAAGCATTCCGTTTCGCTCCAGTAGTAGGCCTATATTGACTAAATTGTAACATGACGACCTATGTGATTTCGGCAGAACTTTTGAACCCTTAAGTTTGAGCTAGTCTGCTGACATCGACACACTCGATCGTTTTTGAAGTCCACCTGTCAGATGAGGTCTCTTCCCAAGCCTCTCGGAAGTCGTGCGGCTGAAACACGAGCGTCGAGCATTCCGTTTCGCTCCAGTAGTAGCCCTTTATTGACTAAATTGAAACATGACCACTATGTGATTTCGGCAGAACTTTGAACCCTTAAGTTTGAGCTAGTGGCTGACATTCGACACACTCGATCGTTTTGAATCCACCTTTCAATGGGTCTCTTCCAATCCTCTCGTAGGTCGTGCGGCCGAAACATGAGCATCGAAGCATTCCGTTTCGCTCCAGTAGTAGGCCTTTATTGTCTAAATTGTAACATGACGACCGATGTGATTTCGGCAGAACTTTTGAACCCTTAAGTTTGAGCTTGTGGGCTGACGTTCGACACACTCGATCATTGTGAATCCACCTTTCAAATGAGGTCTCTTCCAAGCCTCTCAGACTTCGTGCGGCCGAGCGGCGACTATCAAAGCATTCAGTTTCGCTCCAGTATAGGCCTTTATTGAGTAATTGGAACAGACGACCTATGTGATTTCGGCAGAACTTTTGAACCTAAGTTTGAGCTTGTGGGCTGACGTTCGACACACTCGATCATTGTGAATCCACTTTCAGATGAGGTCCTCTTCCAATCCTCTCGTAGGTCGTGCGGCCGAAACACGAGCGTCGAAGCATTCCGTTTCGCTCCAATAGTAGGCCTTTATTGACTAAATTGTAACATGTCGACCTATGTGATTTCGGCAGAACTTTAGAACCCTTAAGTTTGAGCTAGTAGCTGACCTTCGACACACTCGATCTTTTTGAATCCACCTTTCAGATGACGTCTTTTCCAAGCTTCTCGGAGGTCGTGCGGCCGAAACACGAGCGTCGAAGCATTCCGTTTCGCTCCAGTAGTAGCCTTTATTGACTAAATTGTAACATGACGACCTATGTGATTTCGGCAGAACTTTTGAACCTTAAGTTTGAGATAGTGGGCTGACGTTCGACACACTCGATCGTTTTGAATCCACCTTTCAAATGAGGTCTCTTCAAAGCCTCTCGGTGTGCGTGCGGGCCGAAACACGAGCATCGAAGCATTCCGTTTCGCTCAGTAGGAGGCCTTTATTGACTAAATTTGTAACATGACGACCTAGTGATTTCGGTCAGAATTTTGAAACCCTAGTTTGAGCTCGTGGCTGACTTTCGACACACTCGATCGTTGTGAATCCACTTTCAGATGAGGTCTCTTCCAATCCTCTCGGAGGTGTCGTGCGGCCTGAAACACGAGCGTCGAAGCATTCCGTTTCGCTCCAGTAGTAGGCCTATATTGACTAATTGTAACATGACGACCTATGTGATTTCGGCAGAACTTTGAACCTAAAGTTTGAGCTAGTGGCTGACATCGACACACTCGATCGTTTTGAATCCACCTTTCAGATGACGTCTCTTCCAAGCCTCTCGAGGTCGTGCAGGCCGAAACACGAGCGATCGAAGCATTCCGTTTCGCTCCAGTAGTAGGCCTACATTGACTAATTTGTAACATGACGACCTATGTGATTTCGGCAGAACTTTTGAACCCTTACGTTTGAGCTCGTGGGCTGACGTTCGACGCACTCGATCGTTTTGAATCCACCTTTCAGATGAGGTCTCTTCCAATCCTCTCGAGGTCGTGGCGGCTGAAACACGAGCGTCGAAGCATTCCCGTTTCGCTCCAGTCGTAGGCCTTTATGACTAAATTGAACATGACGACCTATGTGATTTCGGCAGAACTTTTGAACCCTTAAGTTTGAGATAGTGGGCTGACGTTCGACACACTCGATCGTTGTGAATCCACCTTTCAGATGAGGTCTCTTCCATCCTCTCGGAGTTCGTGCAGCAGAAACACGAGCTTCGAAGCATTCCGTTTCGCCTCCAGTAGTAGGCTATATTGACTAATTGTAACATGACGACCTATGTGATTTCGGCAGAAACTTTTGAACCTTAAGTTTGAGCTAGAGCGGCTGACCTTCGACACACTCGATCGTTTGAATCCACCTTTCAAATGAGGTCTCTTCCAAGCCTCTCGTAGGTCGTGCGGCGAAACACGAGGATCGAAGCATTCCGTTTCGCTCCAGTAGTAGGCCATACATTGAATAATTTGTACATGACGACCTATGTGATTCGGCAGAACTTTTGAACCCTTAAGTTTGAGCTGATGGGCTGACGTTCGACAACATACGATCGTTGTTTGAACCACTTTCAGATGAGGTCTCTTCCAATCCTCTCGGAGGT
>NW_026904823.1:0-4625 GCF_024500275.1 Phycodurus eques | reverse complement strand
AATTGTAACATGACGACCTATGTGTATTTTGGCAGGACTTTTTAGCGCGTACTTTTGAGCTAGTGGGCTAAGATTTGAAACAAACGATCGGTGGGAATCCAGCTTTTCAGGGGAGGCCTCCCCGAGTCTCTGGAAGGCTGTGTGGGTGCACGAGCGGCGAGCGTTAAAGCACTCAGTTTCGCTCCAGTAGGGCTTGTTGACTAAATTGTAACATGACGACCTTTGTGATTGGCAGCTTTTAGCGCTTAATTTGATGCTACGTGGGCTAAGATATTAACCAAACGATGGTGGAATCCAGCTCAGGGAGGCCTCTTCCAAGCCTCTCGGAGCTCGTGGGGCCGAACGGCGAGCGTCAAAGCACTCGTGTTTCGCTCCAGTAGTAGACTTTATTGACTAAATTGTAACATGACGACCTATGTGACTTTGGCATGGACTTTTAGCGCTTGACTTTTGAGCCAGTGGCTAAGATTTGAAACGAACGATCGGTGGAATCCAGCTTTCAGGGGAGGCCTCCCCCGAGTCTCTTGGACTGCTGTGGGGCGATCGGCGAGCGTTAAAGCACTCAGTTTCGTCCAGCAGGTAGGCTTATTGA
Source organism: Phycodurus eques (assembly GCF_024500275.1). Lineage (NCBI taxonomy): Eukaryota > Metazoa > Chordata > Actinopteri > Syngnathiformes > Syngnathidae > Phycodurus > Phycodurus eques. The sequence continues at coordinate 4,033 of NW_026904823.1, read as the reverse complement.
CTAAATTGTAACATGACGACCTATGTGATTTGTGGCAGGACTTTCTTTTAGCGCTTACGTTTGAGCTAGTGGGCTAAGATTTGAAACAAACGATCGGTGGGAATCCAGCTTTCAGGGAGGCCTCCCCCGAGTCTCTGGACGGCTGGGGGCCGACGCGGCGAGCGTTTTAAAGCACTCAGTTTCGCTCGAGTACCATGACAGACCGATTTGACTTCGGCACGACATTTATAGGTCCCTAATTTCTGCCTAGCGGGCTAGGAATTTAAACAGACAAGCCTTGGGAATCCAGCTTTCAGGGGCAGGGCCTCCCCCGAGTCTCTGGACGGCTCGTGGGGCCGAGTGGCGAGCGTTAAAGCACTCAGTTTCGGTCCAGTAGGAGGCCCTTTATTGACTAATTGTAACATGACGAACTATATGATTTGGCAGGACTTTTTAGCGCCTACTTTTCAGCTACTGGCTAAGATTTGAAACAAACGATCGGTGGGAATCCAGCTTTCAGGGGAGGCCTCCCCGAGTCTCTGGAACGGCTGTGGGGCCGAGCGGCGAGCGTTAAAGCACTTCAGTTTCGGTCCAGTAGGAGGCCTTGTTGACTAAATTGTAACATGACGACCTTGTGATTTGGCAGGACTTTTTAGCGCCTACTTTCAGCTACTGGGCTAAGATTTGAAACAACGATCGGTGGGAATCCAGCTTTCAGGGGAGGCCTCCCCCGAGTCTCTGGACGGCTGTGGGGCCGAGCGGCGAGCGTTAAGCACTCAGTTTCGTCCAGTAGGAGGCCTTTGTGACTAAATTGTAACATGACGACCTTTGTGATTTTGGCAGGACTTTTAGCGCTTACGTTTGAGCTAGTGGGCTAAGATTTAAAAACAAACGATTAGTGGGAATCCAGCTTTCAGGGGAGGCCTCTTCCAAGCCTCTCAGAGGTCGTGGGGCCGAACGGCGAGCGTCAAAGCACTCTGTTTCGCTCCAGTAAGTAGCCTTTATTGACTAAAGTGTAACATGACGACCTATGTGACTTTGGCAGGACTTTTTAGCGCTTACTTTGAGCTAGTGGCTAAGATTTGAAACAAACGATCGGTGGGAATCCAGCTTTCAGGGGAGGCCTCCCCCGAGACTCTGGACGGCTGTGGGGCCGAGCGCGAGCGTTATAGCATCTCAGTTTCGTCCAGTAGTAGGCTTTATTGACTAAATTGTAACATGACGACCTATGTGACTTTGGCAGGACTTTTTAGCGCCTACTTTTAGACTAGTGGGCTAAGATTTGAAACAAACGATCGGTGGGAAATCCAGCTTTCAGGGGAGGCCTCCCCGCGAGTCTCTGGACGGCTGTGGGGCCGAAGCGGCTAGCGTTAAAGCACTCAGTTTCGCTCGAGTACCATGACGACCGATTTGACTTCGGCACGACTTTAGGTCGACTAGTTTCTGCCTAGCGGGCTAGGAATTTACACAGACAAGCCTGGGAATCCAGGCTTTCAAGGAGGTCCTCTTACCAAGCCTCTCGGAGCTCGTGAGGCCGAATCGGTGAGCGTCAGCACTCGGTTTCGCTCCAGGAGTAGGCTGTATTGACTACATTGTAACATGACGACCTATGTGATTTATGGCAGGACTTAGCGCTACTTTTCATCTACTGGGCACAAAGATTTTGAAACAATCACGATCAGGTGGAATCACAGCTTCAGGGGAGTGCCTCTCCGAGCCTCTCGGAGGTCGGGCGGGGCCGAACGGCGAGCGTCATAAGCACGCGTTTTTGCTCAAGTAGTCAGGCTGTATTGACTAAATTAGTAACATGAGACGACACTATGTGAACTTTGCATGACTTTTTAGCAGCAAACTACTTTTGAGCTAGTGAGGGCACTAAATATTTAAACACAAACGACGAGTGGAATCCAGCTTTCAGGGGACGCCTCCCACCGAGTCTCTGAGACGGTGTGGGGCGATAGGCGAGCGTTAAAGCACTCAGTGTCGTCCAGTAGTAGGCCTTTATTGACTAAATTGTAACATGACACCTATGTGACTTTGGCAGAGACTTTTTAGCGCCTACTTTCAGCTAGTGCGCTAGATTTTAACAAACGATCGGTGGGAATCAGCTTTCAGGGGAGTCCTCCCCCGAGTCTCTGGACGGCTGTGGGGCCGAGCGGCTAGCGTTAAAGCACTCAGTTCGCTCGAGTACCATGACGACCGATTTGACTTCGGCACGACTTAGGTCGCCTAGTTCTGCCTAGCGGGCTAGGAATTTACACAGACAAGCCTTGGGAATCCAGCTTTCAAGGGAGGCCTCTTCCAAGCCTCTCGGAGCTCGTGAGGCCGAACGGTGAGCGTCAAAGCACTCGGTTTCGCTCCAGGAGTAGGCTTTTTATTGACTAATTGTAACATGACGACCTATGTGACTTTGGCAGGACTTTTAAGCGCTTTACTTTGGAGCTAGTGGGCTAAGATTTAAACACGATCGGTGGGAATCCAGCTTTCAGGGGAGCCTCCCCCGAGTCTCTGGACGGCTGTGGGGGCGAACGGCGAGCGTCAAAAGCACTCGGTTTCTCTCACAGTAGTGGCCTTTATTGACTAAATTGTAACATGACGACCTATGTGATTTTGGCAGGACTTTTTAGCGCCTACATTTCATCTACTGGGCGAAGATTTGAAACAAAACGATCGGTGGGATCCAGCTTTCAGGGGAGGCCTCTTCCAAGCCTCTCGGAGGTCGTGGGGCCGAACGGCGAGCGTCAAAGCACTCGTTTTCGCTCCAGTAGTAGGCCTTTATTGACTAAATTGTAACATGACGACCTGTAGACTTTGGCATGACTTTTTAGCGCCTACTTTTGAGCTACTGGGCTAAGATTTGAAACAAACGATCGGTGGGAATCCAGCTTTCAGGGGAGCGCTCCCCCGAGTCTCTGGACGGCTGTGGGCACGAGCGGCGAGCGTTAAAGCACTCAGTTTTCGCTCCGTAGTAGGCCTTATGACTAAATTGTACTACGACTATGTGACTTTGGCAGGACTTTTTAGGACTGACTTTTCTAGCTACTGGCGCGAAATTTTAACAAAACGATCGGTGGGAATCCAGCTTTCAGGGGAGGCCTCGCGAGTCTCTGGACGGCTGTGGGGCCGAGCGGCGAGCGTTAAAGCACTCAGTTTCGGTCTAGTAGAGGCCTTTATTGACTAAATTGTAACATGACGACCTATTGATTTTTGGCAGGACTTTTTCGCGCCTACTTTTCAGCTACTGTGGCTAAGATTTGAAACAACGATCGGTGGAAATCCAGCTTTCAGGGGAGGCCTTCCAAGCTCTCAGAGTCGTGGGCCGACGGCGAGCGTTCAAAGCACTCTGTTTCGCTCCAGTAGTAGGCCTTTATGGACTAAATTGTAACATGACGACCTATGTGACTTTGGCAGGACTTTTTAGCGCTTAACTGTTAGACCAGTGGGCTAAGATTTGAAACAACGATCGGTGGGAATCCAGCTTTCAGGGAGGCCTCCCCCGAGTCTCTGGACGGCTGTGGGGCCGAGCGCGAGCGTTAAAGCACTCGTTTCTCGGTCCAGTAGGGCCTTTGTGAGTAAATTGTAACATACGACCTTTGTGATTTTGGCAGGACTTTTAGCGCTTACGTTGTGAGCTAGTGGGCTAAGATTTAAACAAACGATTAGTGGGAATCCAGCTTTCAGGGGAGGCCTCTTCCAAGCCTCTCAGAGGTCGTGGGGCGAACGGCGAGCGTCAAAGCACTCGTGGTTCGCTCCAGTAGTAGGCCTTTATTGACTAATGTAACATGACGACCTATGTGATTTTGGCAGGACTTTTAGCGCTACTTTCAGCTACGGGGCGTAGATTTGATACAAACGATCGGTGGAATCCAGCTTTCAGGGAGGCCTCTTCCAATCTCTCGAGGTCGTGGGGCCGAACGGCGAGCGTCAAAGCACTCGTTTCGCTCCAGTAGTAGGCCTTTATTGGACTAATTGTAACATGCACCTATGTGATTTGGCAGGACTTTTTAGCGCTTACTTTGAGCTAGTGGCTAAGATTTAAACAAACGATCGGTGG
>NW_026904822.1:0-4660 GCF_024500275.1 Phycodurus eques | reverse complement strand
CCTTTGGTTGGCCTGGGAACGCCTCGGGATCCCCCCCGGAAGAGCTGGATGAAGTGGCTGGGGAGAAGGAAGTCTGGGCGTCCCTGCTAAAGCTACTGCCCCCGCAACTCGACCTCGGATAAGCGGTAGAAAATGGATGGATGGATGGAAATGTCTTGCTTGCGCTTAATTTTAAACCGACATCAATGTGTGAAGGATATCACCACATGGGCTCAGGAACACTTCAGAAGACCAATGTCAGTAAACACTTCGGCGCGACATCCGTAAGTGCAACTTAAAACTCTACTATGCAAAGCAAAAGCCATTTCTCAACAACACCCAGAAACGCCACCGGCTTCTCTGGGTCCGAGCTCATCTAAGATGGACTGATGAAAAGTGGAAAAGTGTTCTGTGGTCCGACGAGTCCACATTTCAAATTGTTTTTGGATATTGTAGACATCGTGTCCTCCGGGCCAAAGAGGAAAATAACCATCTGGACTGCTATGGACGCAAAGTTTAAAAGCCAGAATCTGTGATGGTATGGGGCTGTGTTAGTGCCAATGGCATGGGTAACTTACACATCTGTGAAGGCACCATTAATGCTGAAAGGTACATATAGGTTTTGGAGAAACATATGCTGCCATCCAAGCAACGTCTTTTTCATGGACGTCCCTGCTTATTTCAGCAAGACAATGCCAAACCATATACTGCACGTGTTACAACAGTGTGGCTTCCTAGTAAAAGAGTGCGGGTACTAGACTGGCGTGGCTGCAGTCCAAACCTGTCTCCCATTGAAAATGTGTGGCGCATTATGAAGCGTAAAATATGACAACGGAGAACCCGGACTGTTGAACAGCTGAAGCTGTACATCAAGCAAGAATGGGAAAGAATTCCACCTACAAAGCTTCAACAATTAGTGTACTCAGTTCCCAAACGTTTATTGAACATTGTTAAAAGAAAAGGTGATGTAACACAGTGGTAAACATGACCCTGTCCCAGCTGTTTTGGAACGTGTTGCAGCCATAAAATTCTAAGTTCATGATTATTTGCTCAAAACAATCACGTTTATCAGTTTGAAAATTAAATATCTTGTCTTTGTAGTGTATTCAATTAAATATAGGTCGAACATGATTTGCAAATCATTGTATTCTGTTTTTATTTATGTTTAACATAACGTCCCAACTAAGTCACTGGTGGTGTAGTGGTACTTCTCGCCTGACTTTGGTGTGGGCAGTGTGGGTCCAGTTCCCACTCAGTGCCGGTGTGAATGTGAGTGTGAATGGTTGTCCGTGTCTATATGAGGACCAGTTCAGGGTGTAGTCCGCCTTTCGCCTGAAGTCAGCTGGGCTAGGCTCCTATTACGTTCGTGGTTTGGGCGGAGGCGAGGAACGCAAGGCAAGAACATGGTGGGCCCAATTGCAGGGAAGCAGTGAGGCAAGGCAGGAGTGCGGGAGTCTAAAAAAAAATAATATTTAATCTTTCAAAAAGGGCAAACAAGGACATTGGATTAAGCAAAACTACACAATGTCCCACAAAATGCAGCCCTATGGGTGGCACAAGTCAGTGCAAACTGTAGGCCGGTCCCAAGCCCGGATAAATGCAGAGGGTTGCGTCAGGAAGGGCATCCGGCTTAAAACCTCGCCAAACTAAATATGAGCGTTCATCCAAAGAATTCCATACCGGATCGGTCGTGGCCCGGGTTAACAACGTCCGCCACCGGCGCCGTCAACCTGCGGGGCGCCGTTGGAAATTCAGCTACTGTGGGTCGAAGTCAAAGAAGAAGAGGAGGTGGAAAGCGGGTTCTTCGGCAGAAAGAGAAGAGGAAAACACAGAGCCTAGAACTGAATGTGGGGACTTTGAATGTTGGGACTATGACAGGAAAATCTCGGGAGTTGGTTGACATGATGATGAGGAGAAAGGTTGATATATTGTGTGTCCAGGAGACCAGGTGGAAAGGCAGTAAGGCTAGAAGTTTAGGGGCAGGGTTTAAATTATTTTACCATGGTGTCGATGGGAAGAGAAATGGAGTCGGGGTTATTTTAAAAGAAGAGTTGGCTAAGAATGTCTTGGAGGTGAAAAGAGTATCAGATCGTGTGATGAGGCTGAAACTTGAAATTGAGGGTGTTATGTGTAATGTGATTAGTGGCTATGCCCCACAGGTAGGATGTGACCTAGAGGTGAAAGAGAAATTCTGGAAGGAGCTAGATGATGTAGTTCTTAGCATCCCAGACAGAGAGAGACTCCTAATTGGTGCAGATTGTAATGGACATGTTGGTGAAGGTAATAGGGGTGATGAAGAAGTGATGGGTAAATACGGCATCCAGGAAAGGAACTTGGAGGGACAGATGGTGGTAGACTTTGCAACAAGGATGCAAATGGCTGTAGTGAACACTTTTTTCCAGAAGAGGCACGAACATAGGGTGACCTACAAGAGCGGAGGTAGAAGCACACAGGTGGATTACATCTTGTGCAGACCATGTAATCTGAAGGAGGTTACCAACTGTAAGGTAGTGGTAGGGGAGAGTGTGGCTAGACAGCATAGGATGGTGGTGTGTAAGATGACTCTGGTGGTGGGGAGGAAAATTAGGAAGACAAAGGCAGAGAAGAGAACCATGTGGTGGAAGCTGAGACAGGACGAGTGTTGTGCAGCTTTTCGGGAAGAGGTGATACAGGCTCTCGGTGGACGGCAGGAGCTTCCAGAAGACTGGACCACTGCAGCCAAGGTGATCAGAGAAGCAGGCAGGAGAGTACTTGGTGTATCTTCTGGCAGGAAAGGAGAGAAGGAGACTTGGTGGTGGAACCTCACAGTACAGGAAATCATACAAGGAAAGAGGTTAGCTAAGAAGAAGTGGGACACTGAGAGGACCGAGGAGAGGCGAAAGGAATACATTGAGATGCGACACAGGGCAAAGGTAGAGGTGGCAAAGGCAAAACAAGAGGCATATGATGACATGTATGGCAGGTTGGACACTAAAGAAGGAGAAAAGGATCTATACAGGCTGGCCAGACAGAGGGATAGAGATGGGAAGGATGTGCAGCAGGTTAGGGTGATTAAGGATAGAGATGGAAATATGTTGACTGGTGCCAGCAGTGTGCTTGCTAGATGGAAAGAATACTTCGAGGAGTTGATGAATGAGGAAAATGATAGAGAAGGGAGAGTAGAAGAGGTAAGTGTGGTGGACCAGGAAGTGGCAATGATTAGTAAGGGGGAAGTTAGAAAGGCATTAAAGAGGATGAAAAATGGAAAGGCAGTTGGTCCTGATGACATTCCTGTGGAGGTATGGAAGCATCTAGGAGAGGTGGCTGTGAAGTTTTTGACCAGCTTGTTCAATAGAATTCTAGTGCGTGAGAAGATGCCTGAGGAATGGAGGAAAAGTGTACTGGTGCCCATTTTTAAGAACAAAGGTGATGTGCAGAGCTGTGGCAACTATAGAGGAATAAAGTTGATGAGCCACACAATGAAGTTATGGGAAAGAGTAGTGGAGGATAGACTCAGGACAGAAGTGAGTATTTGCGAGCAACAGTATGGTTTCATGCCTAGAAAGAGTACCACAGATGCATTATTTGCCTTGAGGATGTTGATGGAAAAGTACAGAGAAGGTCAGAAGGAGCTACATTGTGTCTTTGTAGATCTAGAGAAAGCCTATGACAGAGTACCCAGAGAAGAACTGTGGTACTGCATGCGGAAGTCTGGAGTGGCAGAGAAGTATGTTAGAATAATACAGGACATGTACGAGGGCAGCAGAACAGCGGTGAGGTGTGCTGTAGGTGTGACAGAAGAATTTAAGGTGGACGTGGGACTGCATCAGGGATCAGCCCTGAGCCCCTTCCTTTTTGCAGTGGTGATGGATAGGCTGACAGATGAGGTTAGACTGGAATCCCCGTGGACCATGATGTTTGCAGATGACATTGTGATCTGCAGTGAAAGCAGGGAGCAGCTGGAGGAACAGTTAGAGAGATGGAGGCATGCACTGGAAAGAAGAGGAATGAAAATTAGCCGAAGTAAAACAGAATATATGTGCATGAATGAGAGGGCTGGTGGGGGAAGAATGAGGCTACAGGGAGAAGCGATAGCAAGGGTGGAGGACTTTAAATACTTGGGGTCAACCGTCCAGAGCAATGGTGAGTGTGGTCAGGAAGTGAAGAAACGGGTCAAAGCAGGTTGGAACGGGTGGAGGAAGGTGTCAGGTGTGTTATGTGACAGAAGAGTCTCTGCTAGGATGAAGGGCAAAGTTTATAAAACAGTAGTGAGGCCAGCCATGATGTACGGATTAGAGACAGTGGCACTGAAGAGACAACAGGAAGCAGAGCTGGAGGTGGCGGAAATGAAGATGTTGAGGTTCGCTCTTGGAGTGACCAGGTTGGATAAAATTAGAAATGAGCTCATCAGAGGGACAGCCAAGGTTCGATGTTTTGGAGACAAAGTTAGAGAGCGCAGACTTCAATGGTTTGGACACGTCCAGAGGAGAAATAGTGAGTATATTGGAAGAAGGATGATGAGGATGGAGCTGCCAGGCAAGAGAGCTCGAGGAAGACCAAAGAGAAGGTTGATGGATGTCGTGAGGGAAGACATGATGGCAGTTGGTGTTCGAGAGGAGGATGCAGGAGATAGGCTTACATGGAAAAGGATGACGCGCTGTGGCGACCCCTAACGGGACAAGCCGAAAGGAAAAGAAGAAGA
>NW_026904821.1:0-4663 GCF_024500275.1 Phycodurus eques | reverse complement strand
GAGGTCGTGCGGCTGAAACACGAGCGTCGAAGCATCCGTTCGCTCCAGTAGGAGGCCTTTATTGACTAAATGAAACATGACGACCTATGTGATTTCGGCAGAACTTTGGAACCTTAAGTTTGAGCTAGTGGGCTGACGTTTGCGACACACTCGATCGTTGTGAATCCACCTTTCAGATGAGGGTCTTCCAATCCTCTCGGAGTTCGTGCGGCGACGCGAGCGCTTCAAAGCATTCCGTTTCGCTCCAGTAGTAGGCCTTATTGACTAAATTGTAACATGACGACCTATGTGATTTCGCAGAACTTTAGAACCTTAAGTTTGAGCTAGTGGCTGACATTCGACACACTCGATCGTTTGTGAATCCACCTTTCAGATGAGGTCGTCTTCCAAGCCTCTCGGAGGTCGTGCGGCCAGAAACACGAGCGTCGAAGCATTCCGTTTCGCCCAGTAGTAGGCCTTATTGACTAAATTGTAACATGACGACCTATGTGATTTCGCAGAGAACTTTGAACCCTTAAGTTTGAGCTAGTGGGCTGACGTTCGACACACTCGATCGTGTGAATCCACCTTTCAGATGAGGTCTCTTCCAAGCCTCTCGGAGGTCAAGTGCGGCTGAAACACGAGCGTCGAAGCATCCGTTTCGCTCCAGTAGTAGCCTTTATGACTAAATTGAAACATGACGACCTATGTGATTTCGGCAGAACTTTTGAACCCTTAAGTTTGAGCTAGTGGGCTGACGTTCGACACACTCGATCGTGTGAATCCACCTTTCAGATGAGGTCCTCTTCCAAGCCTCTCGGAGGTCGTGCGGCCGAAACACGAGCGTCGAAGCATTCCGTTCGCTCCAGTAGTAGGCCTATTATTGACTAAATTGTAACATGACGACCTATGTGATTTCGGCAGAACTTTTGAACCCTTAAGTTGAGCTAGTGGGGCTGACGTTTCGACACACTCGATCGTTGTGAATCACCTTCAGATGAGGTCTCTCCAGCCTCTCGAGTCGTGCGAGCCGAAACACGAGCGTCGAAGCATTCCGTTTCGCTCCAGTAGTAGTCTTATTGACTAAATTGTACATGGACGACCTTGTGATTTCGCAGAACTTTGAACCCTTAAGTTTGAGCTAGTGAGGCTGACTTCGACACACCGATCGTTTTGAATCCACCTTTCAGATGAGGTCTCTTCAGCCTCTCGAGTCGTGCGGCGAACACGAGCGTGCGAAGCATTCCGTTTGCTCAGTAGTAGGCCTTATTGACTAAATTGTAACATGATCGACCTATGTGATTTCGGCAGAACTTTGAACCTTAAGTTTGAGCTGTGGCTGACGTTCGACACACTCGATCGTTGTGAATCCACCTTTCAGATGAGGTCTCTTCCAATCTCTCGGAGTTCGTGCAGCGCTGAAACACGAGCTTCGAAGCATTCAGTTTCGCTCCAATAGTAGGCTTTCTTGACTAAATTGTACATGACGACTATGTGATTCGGCAGAACTTTGAACCCTTAAGTTTGAGACTAGTGGGCGACGTTCGACACACTCGATCGTTGTGAATCCACCTCAGATGAGGTCTCTTCCAAGCATCTCGGAGGTCGTGCGGCTGAAACACAGAGTCGAAGCATTCCGTTTCGCCTCCAGTCGTAGCTTTATTGACTAAATTGAAACATGACGACTATGTGATTTCGGCAGAACTTTGAACCCTTAAGTTTGAGCATAGTGGGCTGACGTCGACACACTCGATCGTTGTTGAATCACCTTTCAGATGAGGTCTCTTCCAAGCCTCTCGGAGGTCGTGCGAGCGAAACACGAGCGTACGAAGCATTCCGTTCGCTCCAGTAGTTGCCTTATTGACGAAATTGTAACATGAGACCTATGTGATTTCGCAGAACTTTGGAACCCTTAAGTTGAGTAGTGAGGCTGACGTTCGACACACTCGATCGTTGTGAATCCACCTTTCAGATGAGGTCTCTTCCAATCCTCTCGGAGTTCGTGCAGCCGAAACACGAGCTTCGAAGCATTCCGTTCGCTCCAGTAGTAGGCCTTATTGACTAAATTGTAACATGACGACTATGTGATTTCGCAGACTTAGAACCTTAAGTTGGATCTAGTAGGCTGACATTCGACACACTCGATCGTTTGCATCACCTTTCAGATGAGGTCTCTTCCAAGCCTCTCGGAGGTCGTGCGGCGAAACACGAGCGTCGAAGCATTCCGTTTCGCTCCAGTAGTAGGCTTTATTGACTAAATTGTAAACATGACGACCTATGTGATTTCGGCAGAACTTTGACCCTTAAGTTTGAGATTGTGGGCTGACGTTCGACACACTCGATCGTTGTGAATCCACTTCAGATGAGGTCTCTTCCAAGCCTCTCGGAGTCGTGCGAGCGAACACGAGCGTCGAAGCATCCGTTCGCTCCAGTAGTAGGCCTTTATTGACTAATTGTAACATGACGACCTATGTGATTTCGGCAGAACTTTGAACCCTTAAGTTTGAGCTTGTGGGCTGACGTTCGACACACTCGATCGTTGTGAATCCACCTTCAGATGAGGTCTCTTCCAAGCCTCTCGGAGGTCGTGCGGCTGAAACACGAGCGTCGAAGCATCCGTTTCGCTCCAGTAGTTGGCCTTATTGACTAAATTGTAAACATGACGACCTATGTGATTTCGGAGAACTTTGAACCCTTAAGTTGAGCTAGTGGGCTGACGTTCTGACACACTCGATCGTTGTGAATCCACCTTTCAGATGAGGTCTCTCAATCCCTCTCTGAGGTTCGTGCAGCCGAAACACGAGCTTCGAAGCATCCGTTTCGCTCCAGTAGTAGGCTTTCTGACTAAATTGTAACATGACGACGATGTGATTTCGGCAGAACTTTGAACCCTTAAGTTGAGATTGTGGCTGACGTTCGACACACTCGATCGTTGTGAATCCACCTTCAGATGAGGTCTTCCAAGCTCTCGTGAGGTCGTGCAGCCGACACGAGCTCGAAGCATTCCGTTTCGCTCCAGGAGTATGCCTTTATGACTAAATTGTCACTGATGACCTTTGTGAGTTCGCAGAACTTTTGAACCTTAAGTTTGAGCTGTAGAGTGACATTCGACACACTCGATCGTTTTGAATCCACTTTCAGATGGGTCTCTTGCAATCCTCTCGGAGTTGTGCGGCTGACGCGGCGACGTCAAGCATTCAGTTTCGCCCAGTCGTAGGCCTTTATTGACTAAATTGTAACATGTCGACCTATGTGATTTCGGCAGAACTTAGAACCCTTAGTTTGAGCTAAGTAGGCTGACGATCGACACACTCGATCGTTTTGAATCCACCTTTCAGATGAGGTCTCTTCAAGCCTCTCGGAGGTCGTGCGGCTGAAACACGAGCGTCGAAGCATTCCGTTTCGCTCCAGTCGTAGGCTTATGACTAAATGTAACATGACGACCTATGTGATTTCGGCAGAACTTTGAACCCTTAAGTTTGAGACTTTGGGCTGACGTTCGACACACTCGATCGTTGTGAATCCACCTTTCAGATGAGGTCTCTTCCAAGCCTCTCGGAGTCGTGCGGCCGAAAACACGAGCGTCGAAGCATCCGTTTCGCTCCAGTATAGGCTTTATTGACTAAATTGTACATGACGACCATGTGATTTCGGCAGAACTTTGAACCTAAGTTTGAGCTCGTGGGGCTGACTTCGACACACTCGATCGTTTTGAATCCACCTTTCAGATGAGGTCTCTTCCAATCCTCTCGGAGGTCGTGCGGCTGAAACACGAACGTCGAAGCATTCCGTTTCGCTCCAGGAGTGGCCTTTATTGACTAAATTGTAAACATGACGACCTATGTGATTTCGGCAGAACCTTTGAACCCTAAGTTTGAGCTAGTGGTGACGTTTGACACACTCGATCGTTGTGAATCACCTTTCAGATGAGGTCTCTCCAAGCCTCTCGGAGGTCGTCGGCTGAAACACGAGCGTCGAAAGCATTCCGTTCGCTCCAGTAGTAGGCCTTATTGACTAAATTGTACATGACGACCTATGTGATTTCGGCAGAACTTTTGATCCCTTTAAGTTGAGATTATGGGCTGACTTCGACACACTCGATCGTTGTGAATCCACCTTTCAGATGAGGTCTCTTCCAAGCCTCTCTGAGGTCGTGCGGCCGAAACACAAGCGTCGAAAGCATTCCGTTTCGCTCCAGTCGTAGGCCTTTATTGACTAATTGTACATGTCGACCTATGTGATTTCGGGAGAAACTTAGAACCCTTAAGTTTGAGCTAGTAGGCTGACATTCGACACACTCGCTCGTTGGAATCCACCTTCAGATGAGTCTCTTCCAAGCCCTCGGAGTCGTGCGGCTGAAACACGAGCGTCGAAGCATTCCGTTTCGTCCAGTAGTGGCCTTTATGACTAAATTGAAACATGACGACCTATGTGATTCGGAAGAACTTTGAACCCTTAATTTTGAACTAGTGGGCTGACGTTTGACACACTCGATCTTGTGAATTCCACCTTTCAGATGAGGTCTCTTCCAAGCTCTCGGAGGTCGTGCGGCCGAAACACGAGCGTCGAATCATTCCGTTTCGCTCCAGTAGTAGGCCTTTATTGACGTAAATTGAACATGACGACCTATGTGATTTCGGCGGAACTTTTGATCCCTTAAGTTTGAGCTTGTGGGCTGACGTTC
>NW_026904820.1:0-4673 GCF_024500275.1 Phycodurus eques | reverse complement strand
GCATGGAGCTCGTCTCATCTGCGACCGCGAAGGGAGCTCTGATTTCCCGCATGGACCTCGGGCATTAAGCATGGGCTCTGACTCCCAGCATGGAGCGCGTCTCATCTGAGTCGGAGGGAGCTCTGATTTCCCTGCAGGATCCTCGGCATAAGCTATGACAGTTTTGGGATGACTGCAGCTATGCTGAGACTGTGCAAGATGCTCATGGCGTGAGCTCCAGATAGAGCGAGCTCTGTGACATTTTCGATGCGTGCATGGTACTCTGCTGGGACTGAGTGCAGCCGCATGGGATCCATGCGGGTCCGTTTTGGACTGAGTGCCGCAGCATGGAGTACATGATCGTCTCGTCTGGGTCCAGGGCAGGGAGCTCTAAGTGCTCGCATGGACCTCTGCATGCTCTGACTTCCAGCATGGAGCTCGTCTCATCTGAGTCCCAGAAGGGAGCTCTGATTTCCCGCATGGACCTCTGGCATTAAGCATGGGCTTGACTTCCAGCATGGAGCTCGTCTCATCTGAGTACCCAGAAGGGAGCTCTGATTTCCCGCATGGACCTCGGGCATTAAGCATGGGCTCTTGACTTCCAGCATGGAGCTCGTCTCATCTGAGTCCAGAAGGGAGCCTCTGATTTCCCGCATGGACCTCGGGCATTAAGGCTACTTTGTTACATTTTGGGATGAATGCTGGGCTTTGCAAGATGCTTTGCGTGAGCTCCGGATAGGCGACTTTGTGACATTTTGGGATGCGTGCTGGTACTTTGCTGGGACTGAGTGCCGCTGCATTTTGGGATCCATGCGGGTCCGTTTTGGGACTGAGTGCCGCTGCATTTTGGAATACATGATGGTCCGTTTTGGGGTCCAGGCTGGGACTTAGTGCCGCTGCATTTTGGGATCTTTGGCTTGCATGGAGCTCGTCTCATCTGAGTCCAGAAGGGAGCTCTGATTTCCCGCATGGACCTCTGGCATTAAGCTCTGACTTCCAGCATGGAGCTCGTCTCATCTGAGTCCCGGAAGGGAGCTCTGATTTCCCGCATGGACCTCTGGCATTAGCTCTGACTTCCAGCATGGAGCTCGTCTCATCTGAGTCCCAGAAGGGAGCTCTGATTTCCCGCATGGACCTCGGGCATTAAGCTGGGCTCTGACTTCCAGCATGGAGCTCGTCTCATCTGAGTCCCAGAAGGGAGCTCTGATTTCCCGCATGGACCTCGGGCATTAAGCTGGGCTTTGGACTTCCAGCATGGAGCTCGTCTCATCTGAGTCCCAGAAGGGAGCTCTGACTTCCCGCATGGACCTCGGGCATTAAACGCCTGACTTCCAGCATGGAGCTCGTCTCAATCTGAGTCCCAGAAGGAGCTCTGATTTCCCGCATGGACCTCTGGCATTACGCTCTGACTTCCAGCATGGAGCTCGTCTCATCTGAGTCCCAGAAGGGAGCTCTTATTTCCCGCAATGGACCTCGGGCATTAAGCATGGAGCGGCTGACTTCCAGCATGGAGCTCGTCTCATCTGAGTCCCAGAAGGGAGCTCTGATTTCCGCATGGACCTTCTGGCATTACGCTCTGACTTCCAGCATGGAGCTCGTCTCATCTGAGTCCCAGAAGGAGCTCTGATTTCCCGCATGGACCTCGGGCATTAGGCATGGGGCTCTTCACTTCCAGCATGGAGCTCGTCTCATCTGAGTCCCAGAAGGGAGCTCTGACTTCCCGCATGGACCTCGGGCATTAAGCATGGAGCTCTGACTTCCAGCATGGAGCTCGTCTCATCTGAGTCCCGGAAGGGAGCTCTGATTTCCCGCATGGACCTCGGGCATTAAGCATGGGCTTTGACTTCCAGCATGGAGCTCGTCTCATCTGAGTCCCAGAAGGGAGCTCTGACTTCCCGCATGGACCTCGGGCATTAAGCTCTGACTTCCAGCATGGAGCTCGTCTCATCTGAGTCCCAGAAGGGAGCTCTTATTTCCCGCATGGACCTCTGCATTAAGCTCTGACTTCCAGCATGGAGCTCGTCTCATCTGAGACCCGGAAGGGAGCTCTTATTTCCCGCATGGACCTCGGGCATTAAGCATGGAGCGCTGACTTCCAGCATGGAGCTCGTCTCATCTGAGACCCGGAAGGGAGCTCTGATTTCCCGCATGGACCTCGGGCATTAAGGCTACTTTGTTACATTTTGGGATGAATGCTGGGCTTTGCTGAGACTGTGCAAGATGCTTTGCGTGAGCTCCGGATAGGCGACTTTGTGACATTTTGGGATGCGTGCTGGTACTTTGCTGGGCCTGAGTGCCGCTGCATTTTGGGATCCATGCGGGTCCGTTTTGGGACTGAGTGCCGCTGCATTTTGGAATACATGATGGTCCGTTTTGGGGTCCAGGCTGGGACTTAGTGCCGCTGCATTTTGGGATCTTTGGCTTGCATGGAGCTCGTCTCATCTGAGTCCCAGAAGGGAGCTCTGATTTCCCGCATGGACCTCGGGCATTAGGCATGGGGCTCTCACTTCCAGCATGGAGCTCGTCTCATCTGAGTCCCGGAAGGGAGCTCTGATTTCCCGCATGGACCTCGGGCATTAAGCATGGGGCTCTGACTTCCAGCATGGAGCTCGTCTCATCTGAGTCCCAGAAGGGAGCTCTTATTTCCCGCATGGACCTCTGGCATTAAGCTCTGACTTCCAGCATGGAGCTCGTCTCATCTGAGTCCCAGAAGGGAGCTCTTATTTCCCGCATGGACCTCGGGCATTAAGCATGGAGCGCTGACTTCCAGCATGGAGCTCGTCTCATCTGAGTCCCAGAAGGGAGCTCTGATTTCCCGCATGGACCTCTGGCATTACGCTCTGACTTCCAGCATGGAGCTCGTCTCATCTGAGTCCCAGAAGGGAGCTCTGATTTCCCGCATGGACCTCGGGCATTAGGCATGGGGCTCTCACTTCCAGCATGGAGCTCGTCTCATCTGAGTCCCAGAAGGGAGCTCTGACTTCCCGCATGGACCTCGGGCATTAAGCATGGAGCTCTGACTTCCAGCATGGAGCTCGTCTCATCTGAGTCCCGGAAGGGAGCTCTGATTTCCCGCATGGACCTCGGGCATTAAGCATGGGGCTTTGACTTCCAGCATGGAGCTCGTCTCATCTGAGTCCCAGAAGGGAGCTCTGACTTCCCGCATGGACCTCGGGCATTAAGCTCTGACTTCCAGCATGGAGCTCGTCTCATCTGAGTCCCAGAAGGGAGCTCTTATTTCCCGCATGGACCTCTGGCATTAAGCTCTGACTTCCAGCATGGAGCTCGTCTCATCTGAGACCCGGAAGGGAGCTCTTATTTCCCGCATGGACCTCGGGCATTAAGCATGGAGCGCTGACTTCCAGCATGGAGCTCGTCTCATCTGAGACCCGGAAGGGAGCTCTGATTTCCCGCATGGACCTCGGGCATTAAGGCTACTTTGTTACATTTTGGGATGAATGCTGGGCTTTGCTGAGACTGTGCAAGATGCTTTGCGTGAGCTCCGGATAGGCGACTTTGTGACATTTTGGGATGCGTGCTGGTACTTTGCTGGGCCTGAGTGCCGCTGCATTTTGGGATCCATGCGGGTCCGTTTTGGGACTGAGTGCCGCTGCATTTTGGAATACATGATGGTCCGTTTTGGGGTCCAGGCTGGGACTTAGTGCCGCTGCATTTTGGGATCTTTGGCTTGCATGGAGCTCGTCTCATCTGAGTCCCAGAAGGGAGCTCTGATTTCCCGCATGGACCTCGGGCATTAGGCATGGGGCTCTCACTTCCAGCATGGAGCTCGTCTCATCTGAGTCCCGGAAGGGAGCTCTGATTTCCCGCATGGACCTCGGGCATTAAGCATGGGGCTCTGACTTCCAGCATGGAGCTCGTCTCATCTGAGTCCCAGAAGGGAGCTCTTATTTCCCGCATGGACCTCTGGCATTAAGCTCTGACTTCCAGCATGGAGCTCGTCTCATCTGAGTCCCAGAAGGGAGCTCTTATTTCCCGCATGGACCTCGGGCATTAAGCATGGAGCGCTGACTTCCAGCATGGAGCTCGTCTCATCTGAGTCCCAGAAGGGAGCTCTGATTTCCCGCATGGACCTCTGGCATTACGCTCTGACTTCCAGCATGGAGCTCGTCTCATCTGAGTCCCAGAAGGGAGCTCTGATTTCCCGCATGGACCTCGGGCATTAGGCATGGGGCTCTCACTTCCAGCATGGAGCTCGTCTCATCTGAGTCCCGGAAGGGAGCTCTGATTTCCCGCATGGACCTCTGGCATTAAGCTATGACTTCCAGCATGGAGCTCGTCTCATCTGAGTCCCGGAAGGGAGCTCTGATTTCCCGCATGGACCTCTGGCATTACGCTCTGACTTCAGCATGGAGCTCGTCTCATCTGAGTCCCAGAAGGGAGCTCTGATTTCCCGCATGGACCTCTGGCATTAAGCTCTGACTTCCAGCATGGAGCTCGTCTCATCTGAGTCCCGAAGGGAGCTCTGATTTCCCGCATGGACCTCGGGCATTAAGCATGGGGCTTTGACTTCCAGCATGGAGCCTCGTCTCATCTGAGTCCCAGAAGGGAGCTCTGATTTCCCGCATGGACCTCGGGCATTAAGCATGGGGCTTTGACTTCCAGCAATGGAGCTCGTCTCATCTGAGTCCCAGAAGGGAGCTCTTGATTTCCCGCATGGACCTCGGGCATTAAGC
>NW_026904819.1:0-4683 GCF_024500275.1 Phycodurus eques | reverse complement strand
TGCAGCGGCACTCAGGCCCAGCAAAGTACCAGCACGCATCCCAAAATTGTCACAAAGTCGCCTATCCGGAGCTCACGCAAAGCATCTTGCACAGTCTCAGCAAAGCCCAGCATTCATCCCAAAATGTAACAAAGTAGCCTTAATGCCCGAGGTCCATGCGGGAAATCAGAGCTCCCTTCCGGGACTCAGATGAGACGAGCTCCATGCTGGAAGTCAGAGCCCCATGCTAATGCCCGAGGTCCATGCGGGAAATCAGAGCTCCCTTCCGGGTCTCAGATGAGACGAGCTCCATGCTGGAAGTCAGCGCTTAATGCCAGAGGTCCATGCGGGAAATAAGAGCTCCCTTCTGGGGACTCAGATGAGACGAGCTCCATGCTGGAAGTCAAGCCATGCTTAATGCCCGAGGTCCATGCGGGAAATCAGAGCTCCCTTCTGGGACTCAGATGAGACGAGCTCCATGCTGGAAGTCAAAGCCCCATGCTTAATGCCCGAGGTCCATGCGGGAAATCAGAGCTCCCTTCCGGGACTCAGATGAGACGAGCTCCATGCTGGAAGTCAAGCTCCATGCTTAATGCCCCGAGGTCCATGCGGGAAATCAGAGCTCCCTTCTGGGACTCAGATGAGACGAGCTCCATGCTGGAAGTCGAGAGCCCCATGCCTAATGCCCGAGGTCCATGCGGGAAATCAGAGCTCCCTTCTGGGACTCAGATGAGACGAGCTCCATGCTGGAAGTCAGAGCGTAATGCCAGAGGTCCATGCGGGAAATCAGAGCTCCCTTCTGGGACTCAGATGAGACGAGCTCCATGCTGGAAGTCAGCGCTCCATGCTTAATGCCCGAGGTCCATGCGGGAAATAAGAGCTCCCTTCTGGGACTCAGATGAGACGAGCTCCATGCTGGAAGTCAGAGCTTAATGCCAGAGGTCCATGCGGGAAATAAGAGCTCCCTTCTGGGACTCAGATGAGACGAGCTCCATGCTGGAAGTCAGAGCCCCATGCTTAATGCCCGAGGTCCATGCGGGAAATCAGAGCTCCCTTCCGGGACTCAGATGAGACGAGCTCCATGCTGGAAGTGAGAGCCCCATGCCTAATGCCCGAGGTCCATGCGGGGAAATCAGAGCTCCCTTCTGGGACTCAGATGAGACGAGCTCCATGCAAGCCAAAGATCCCAAAATGCAGCGGCACTAAGTCCCAGCCTGGACCCCAAAACGGGACCATCATGTATTCCAAAATGCAGCGGCACTCAGTCCCAAAACGGACCCGCATGGATCCCAAAATGCAGCGGCACTCAGGCCCAGCAAAGTACCAGCACGCATCCCAAAATGTCACAAAGTCGCCTATCCGGAGCTCACGCAAAGCATCTTGCACAGTCTCAGCAAAGCCCAGCATTCATCCCAAAATGTAACAAAGTAGCCTTAATGCCCGAGGTCCATGCGGGAAATCAGAGCTCCCTTCCGGGTCTCAGATGAGACGAGCTCCATGCTGGAAGTCAGCGCTCCATGCTTAATGCCCGAGGTCCATGCGGGAAATAAGAGCTCCCTTCCGGGTCTCAGATGAGACGAGCTCCATGCTGGAAGTCAGAGCTTAATGCCAGAGGTCCATGCGGGAAATAAGAGCTCCCTTCTGGGACTCAGATGAGACGAGCTCCATGCTGGAAGTCAGAGCTTAATGCCCGAGGTCCATGCGGGAAGTCAGAGCTCCCTTCTGGGACTCAGATGAGACGAGCTCCATGCTGGAAGTCAAAGCCCCATGCTTAATGCCCGAGGTCCATGCGGGAAATCAGAGCTCCCTTCCGGGACTCAGATGAGACGAGCTCCATGCTGGAAGTCAGAGCTCCATGCTTAATGCCCGAGGTCCATGCGGGAAGTCAGAGCTCCCTTCTGGGACTCAGATGAGACGAGCTCCATGCTGGAAGTCAGAGCTTAATGCCAGAGGTCCATGCGGGAAAATCAGAGCTCCCTTCCAGGACTCAGATGAGACGAGCTCCATGCTGGAAGTCAGAGCGTAATGCCAGAGGTCCATGCGGGAAATCAGAGCTCCCTTCTGGGACTCAGATGAGACGAGCTCCATGCAAGCCAAAGATCCCAAAATGCAGCGGCACTAAGTCCCAGCCTGGACCCCAAAAACGGACCATCATGTATTCCAAAATGCAGCGGCACTCAGTCCCAAAACGGACCCGCATGGATCCCAAAATGCAGCGGCACTCAGTCCCAGCAAAGTACCAGCACGCATCCCAAAATGTCACAAAGTCGCCTATCCGGAGCTCACGCAAAGCATCTTGCACAGTCTCAGCAAAGCCCAGCATTCATCCCAAAATGTAACAAAGTAGCCTTAATGCCCGAGGTCCATGCGGGAAATCAGAGCTCCCTTCTGGGACTCAGATGAGACGAGCTCCATGCTGGAAGTCAAAGCCCCATGCTTAATGCCCGAGGTCCATGCGGGAAATCAGAGCTCCCTTCTGGGACTCAGATGAGACGAGCTCCATGCTGGAAGTCAAAGCCCCATGCTTAATGCCCGAGGTCCATGCGGGAAATCAGAGCTCCCTTCTGGGACTCAGATGAGACGAGCTCCATGCTGGAAGTCAGAGCGTAATGCCAGAGGTCCATGCGGGAAATCAGAGCTCCCTTCTGGGACTCAGATGAGACGAGCTCCATGCAAGCCAAAGATCCCAAAATGCAGCGGCACTCAGTCCCAAAACGGACCCGCATGGATCCCAAAATGCAGCGGCACTCAGTCCCAGCAAAGTACCAGCACGCATCCCAAAATGTCACAAAGTCGCCTATCCGGAGCTCACGCAAAGCATCTTGCACAGTCTCAGCAAAGCCCAGCATTCATCCCAAAATGTAACAAAGTAGCCTTAATGCCCGAGGTCCATGCGGGAAATCAGAGCTCCCTTCCGGGACTCAGATGAGACGAGCTCCATGCTGGAAGTGAGAGCCCCATGCCTAATGCCCGAGGTCCATGCGGGAAATCAGAGCTCCCTTCCGGGTCTCAGATGAGACGAGCTCCATGCTGGAAGTCAGCGCTTAATGCCAGAGGTCCATGCGGGAAATCAGAGCTCCCTTCTGGGACTCAGATGAGACGAGCTCCATGCTGGAAGTCAAAGCCCCATGCTTAATGCCCGAGGTCCATGCGGGAAATCAGAGCTCCCTTCTGGGACTCAGATGAGACGAGCTCCATGCTGGAAGTCAAAGCCCCATGCTTAATGCCCGAGGTCCATGCGGGAAATCAGAGCTCCCTTCTGGGACTCAGATGAGACGAGCTCCATGCTGGAAGTCAAAGCCCCATGCTTAATGCCCGAGGTCCATGCGGGAAATCAGAGCTCCCTTCTGGGACTCAGATGAGACGAGCTCCATGCTGGAAGTCAGCGCTCCATGCTTAATGCCCGAGGTCCATGCGGGAAATAAGAGCTCCCTTCTGGGACTCAGATGAGACGAGCTCCATGCTGGAAGTCAGAGCTTAATGCCAGAGGTCCATGCGGGAAATCAGAGCTCCCTTCTGGGACTCAGATGAGACGAGCTCCATGCAAGCCAAAGATCCCAAAATGCAGCGGCACTCAGTCCCAAAACGGACCCGCATGGATCCCAAAATGCAGCGGCACTCAGTCCCAGCAAAGTACCAGCACGCATCCCAAAATGTCACAAAGTCGCCTATCCGGAGCTCACGCAAAGCATCTTGCACAGTCTCAGCAAAGCCCAGCATTCATCCCAAAATGTAACAAAGTAGCCTTAATGCCCGAGGTCCATGCGGGAAATCAGAGCTCCCTTCCGGGACTCAGATGAGACGAGCTCCATGCTGGAAGTGAGAGCCCCATGCCTAATGCCCGAGGTCCATGCGGGAAATCAGAGCTCCCTTCCGGGTCTCAGATGAGACGAGCTCCATGCTGGAAGTCAGCGCTTAATGCCAGAGGTCCATGCGGGAAATCAGAGCTCCCTTCTGGGACTCAGATGAGACGAGCTCCATGCTGGAAGTCAAAGCCCCATGCTTAATGCCCGAGGTCCATGCGGGAAATCAGAGCTCCCTTCTGGGACTCAGATGAGACGAGCTCCATGCTGGAAGTCAAAGCCCCATGCTTAATGCCCGAGGTCCATGCGGGAAATCAGAGCTCCCTTCTGGGACTCAGATGAGACGAGCTCCATGCTGGAAGTCAAAGCCCCATGCTTAATGCCCGAGGTCCATGCGGGAAATCAGAGCTCCCTTCTGGGACTCAGATGAGACGAGCTCCATGCTGGAAGTCAGCGCTCCATGCTTAATGCCCGAGGTCCATGCGGGAAATAAGAGCTCCCTTCTGGGACTCAGATGAGACGAGCTCCATGCTGGAAGTCAGAGCTTAATGCCAGAGGTCCATGCGGGAAATCAGAGCTCCCTTCTGGGACTCAGATGAGACGAGCTCCATGCTGGAAGTCAGAGCGTAATGCCAGAGGTCCATGCGGGAAATCAGAGCTCCCTTCCGGGACTCAGATGAGGACGAGCTCCATGCTGGAAGTGAGAGCTTAATGCCCGAGGTCCATGCGGGAAATCAGAGCTCCCTTCTGGGACTCAGATGAGACGAGCTCCATGCTGGAAGTCAGAGCGTAATGCCAGAGGTCCATGCGGGAAATCAGAGCTCCCTTCTGGGACTCAGATGAGACGAGCTCCATGCAAGCCAAAGATCCCAAAATGCAGCGGCACTCAGTCCCACGACCC
>NW_026904818.1:0-4692 GCF_024500275.1 Phycodurus eques | reverse complement strand
TGTTGGATTTATCTCACCAAACATTATTATGAATAAACACAAAAGGAATGAAGACGTTGGTCATTTTACTCATGAGGAGGGCGCATGGGAGATTGTTCAGGTTACAGCCTCTCAACACGCTCTAAACAATCTCCCCCGTCGCTCCTACATTTATTTGAAAATAGGAGGGTTCTACAAGACATAATATTCTAAGCATTAAGACACAACACAAAACATAGGACCAGACGACACCTGTCCCGTCCCCGACCACATCCGATCACGTCCTTGGTCAAGGCGCCCTTCCATCAAATGTTGCTGAGTCATCTTCTTGAAGGCGAGACATCTTTCTATCTAAATATTGTCCATAATACTAATGCAGGCTACTAATGCAAAATACTAATGCAAGCTAAGCAAATAAATGATAACTACTAAGATATATCTAACATTTCCCTCCTGTTTATCATGTATTTGCACAAATTCTCATATCATCTTACAGTCACTTCATTTCGATGGTCGGGGGTAGAATCATTTTTATGAAACAAATACATTTACACCCAGAGTAGATTTGTCATACATGAATGTTATAGTTTAAACATCGTAATCATCTGGATCAGGAAACAAATCAGTTAAAGCATAATCATCATCATCATCATTATCATCATCATTATCTTTATTATCAAACAGTAATGGATACATCAGCTCCATACGGTTCTCCATGGGGGTTATGGCTGTGGTGATTAATCTACTGATTAAAGCTCGAATGCATGGGATACAACAACATCCACAAAATGTCAGAATGGCTGCAAAAACAGCAATTGATATCAATATTGGTGAAATTAGGGTTTTATATTTACCAAAAACGTCCATCCAGCTGTCCCACAAAGAAGTGTCTACCCCAGAGTGGCTCTTCATCTTGTGATTGAGGGTCCGTAGACCATCGATGGCTCTGGTCAAGCTGCCATCCGCAGCAGTATTGTTTGGAATGTATGTACAACATTGTTCTCCAAACATACCACAAACACCTCCCTCTCTTGCGAGGAGCATGTCGACAGCTATGCGATTCTGGAACGTCATTAAAGAGGTAGCCTTGAGCTGCTCATGTACAGCTTCCAACCCACTCTGAGTCCAATTTCCTAATCTCTGTACATTGAAGTGGATGTAGTTTATCCTATCAACATTTTTATTAATCGTACACCACCAGCATATGAAAGACTCAAATCCTCCTGCAACTTGGTCAGCCAATTTGTATTGATTTGGAACCCCACGAGGAACACCTATGGCGTCGATGTACGTCGGATTATTTTGCCCCTGCCAGGACAAATCTCTTTTTTGTCTATGTTCTAGATCAGACAAAAACATTGGTGCCCTTTTCATTAAATCTTGAACAGGGATAGGGTATACTGACACATGCAATATCAAAGTGACAATAGCACACAATCCAGATATATCTTTAGGTAATCTATCAAACAGTCTATCATCTCCGCACCACCACCAGATGTCGCTCCGTGATACTGGCATAAAATTTGGTCCGACTTTTAAGGTTACTTTACACTGTGTGTCATTCAGTGGTCCTAATTTTTTGCCTTTACCAATCATGTTTATACAAGTGAAATTATTTGGTGCTACTAGAGTAGAAAACATCGGTTTGTTTTTATCTGCTTCTGTTACGGGATATATAGGATCCCATGATTTACATCCCTTAGTTGGTACAGTAGCGTTCATTAATGGAATAATACAATTTTGTGATAATTGTGCCGGAACTATTCGCAACAAAGGCCTTGGACCCATGCAAACCACACAATCTTTTTTTGCTACATTTGCTGCTTGTTCCACCAATAGTAACCAATTGTTATTTTGTCCTGAAACTCCTGTGACTACAAGGAACCAATCATCAGTAGTTATTTTGTTAACCATTAACATGTGTCCACCTTTCTTTGAAGTTTTTAATGGCATTTCTGGTTTAACGCGGTTCCCATAACACAATGCTACTTGGAAGTGGGGATCTTTTCCGCCAGTATATGCCCACAAACTCACCATCAAACACATTGGGTGACTCGACTTGTATGTCAATATTAAATTATGGGTCGTTTTGCTTAAGTTAAACTTCTTTCTATGTTCTTTTGCTGCTTTTAATGACCAATTGGACCAATCATAACCTGTTTCACCAATGAGGTATTCCCATCCAAAGCCTATAGATGCATACCAGTCATATTTATCTCCCCAATTCTGCCCATTCTCTTGAGCTTCATTGGTGAGAGCCGCATATGGAATTATGATTAAAGTATCTTGATTTCGGGGGGCACAAAATATTAACCTGTTTTGCCGCATTTGGAAGCTATTCCCACAGTTCTGATCATCAACTGTACTCCTTTTGGTACGAGTTAATGATTCAACATTTTTTTTTATTGGGTTGGTCATATTGGTCCAGTTGGTAGGTAATTTCCTATCTAAAAAATGCGTTGCATCGTTTAGTGTGGGACTTCCCACGTACCACATAAACAAAACCAACACTATAGTAACCAAAGTTGCTGCGTAACAGCTTATCGAATCTCGTAACCAACGCGGGTGTGCCATTCTGCTGAGTTCTCACTAAACGGGTTGGTGTCTTTTTTCTTCACTGACCAGCAAGCGTTTACAGAATCTACACATCTGCTCCCGCTCCGTTATCAGACTTTTGCTCACCTTCCCTATTTGAGTACTCAGCTGAAATGACTCTTTTACAGTGTGTTAAATGAACCCACGTATTTCTTTCTGCTATTTTTAGGGCTGTTGGAGTTGTCAATAATACTTGATACGGTCCTTCCCACTTCGGTGAATGCCAGTGCTTCTTTTTGATGCTTCGAATTAGGACCCAGTCTCCCGGTCCAACCAACTTGGTTTCCTGCTGGGAAACATGTTTACTTTCAGCAGATACTTTTAAATCATTTTGTTTCTCTAACAACTTTCTCATGTAATCAGCTAAGTTTGTTTCGTCATCAAGTTCCCATTTTTGTTTAAACAACGGAAGTCTATAAGGTCTTCCAAACAATGTTTCGTAAGGTGTTAAACCTGTGGTACTTGTAATGTTGATGTACATTTTAACGAGGTCCAGACACTGTGTCCATGACCTTCCTGTCTCTTCCATACATTTTTTCAATCTATTTTTTATTGTCCCATTCATTCTTTCCACGAGACCTGCACTCTGAGGGTGGTAAGCACAATGGTTTTTCAAATTAATGTGGAACATGGTTCCTATTTTTTTGATTATTTGATTTACAAAATGAGTCCCATTATCGCTGTGAATGGTTTCAGGTATGCCATATCTTGGAATGATGTCTTTACATAGTGCTTTTGCCACCGTCAGAGCATCAGGTGATTTTGTTGGGAATAATTCGATCCATTTAGAAAATGCATCTATGATAACCAAACAGTATTTCTTTCCTTCACTTTGATTTAATTCTATATAATCCATGTGAATGCGTTGGAAGGGGTATGTAGGCACTGGAAATTGACCTCTAGTAGGTCGTAATTGCCCTTGAGGATTATGTCGTGCACAGATCATGCATGCTCTACAATAATTCTTTGCATATAAATTGAAACCATAGGTTGTAAAGTGTCGATGTATCTGTGCCACCATCCCTCCTGTTGAGACATGTGACACACCATGGCTCAATATAGCAGCCCATTTGAATAGGTTCTTTGGAAGTATTTGTTTCCCTTCTGTGCTAATATAAATATCATTTTGTAGCCTTGAACCTCGTTTTTCCCAATAATTGCGTTCTTGTTGTGGACTCTGTTGTTGCATATCTTTTAGTGTTTGGTCATCTAAGGTCTGTTGCTCAATATTTTTTATTAAACCCAAAAATGGTTTATAGGCTGCCTTTTTCGCGGTTTTGTCCGCAAATGCATTCCCTCGAGAAATTTTGTCAGTGCCAGATGTATGTGCAACACATTTGCAAATTGCCACTTTTCGTGGTCCCGGAGTGCCCTGTGAATTTGTTGGGAAGAGATGGCTTATTCCAACTAGGACTTGTACTCATTCCATCATCAAATGGAAATATTTTAGTGAAACGAAAACATGAATTAAAAAGAGAAGATCTCAATATGACACTGGAAATTGACCTCTAGTAGGTCGTAATTGCCCTTGAGGATTATGTCGTGCACAGATCATGCATGCTCTACAATAATTCTTTGCATATAAATTGAAACCATAGGTTGTAAAGTGTCGATGTATCTGTGCCACCATCCCTCCATCCCACCATCCGATCCTTAGGTCGCTGGTTCAAATCCGGCTCGAAGGACCAATTTAATGTTGGATTTATCTCACCAAACATTATTATGAATAAACACAAAAGGAATGAAGACGTTGGTCATTTTACTCATGAGGAGGGCGCATGGGAGATTGTTCAGGTTACAGCCTCTCAACACGCTCTAAACAATCTCCCCCGTCGCTCCTACATTTATTTGAAAATAGGAGGGTTCTACAAGACATAATATTCTAAGCATTAAGACACAACACAAAACATAGGACCAGACGACACCTGTCCCGTCCCCGACCACATCCGATCACGTCCTTGGTCAAGGCGCCCTTCCATCAAATGTTGCTGAGTCATCTTCTTGAAGGAGAGACATCTTTCTATCTAAATATTGTCCATAATACTAATGCAGGCTACTAATGCAAAATACTAATGCAAGCTAAGCAAATAAATGATAACTACTAAGATATATCTAACA
>NW_026904817.1:0-4694 GCF_024500275.1 Phycodurus eques | reverse complement strand
GTTTTAGAGTAGAACTCTGCCCTTTATACTAGTTACAGGCAGTTTTTTGCATCCAAAAGCTTTGGTTGGAGTTTTACACACATTTGCAGTTTTTTATTGCTTAAAAACGCTTCCCAGCGCCTGCTGTACACGTTTTCTATTTTGACTCATAACTTCAAAAAGGATGCTTTCCCACTAAAATCTCTGGCTATTTAGAGTAGAACTCTGCCCTTTATACTAGTTACAGGCAGTTTTTTGCATCCAAAAGCTTTGGTTGGAGTTTTACACACATTTGCAGTTTTTTATTGCTTAAAAACGCTTCCCAGCGCCTGCTGTACACGTTTTCTATTTTGACTCATAACTTCAAAAAGGATGCTTTCCCACTAAAATCTCTGGCTATTTAGAGTAGAACTCTGCCCTTTATACTAGTTACAGGCAGTTTTTTGCATCCAAAAGCTTTGGTTGGAGTTTTACACACATTTGCAGTTTTTTATTGCTTAAAAACGCTTCCCAGCGCCTGCTGTACACGTTTTCTATTTTGACTCATAACTTCAAAAAGGATGCTTTCCCACTAAAATCTCTGGCTATTTAGAGTAGAACTCTGCCCTTTATACTAGTTACAGGCAGTTTTTTGCATCCAAAAGCTTTGGTTGGAGTTTTACACACATTTGCAGTTTTTTATTGCTTAAAAACGCTTCCCAGCGCCTGCTGTACACGTTTTCTATTTTGACTCATAACTTCAAAAAGGATGCTTTCCCACTAAAATCTCTGGCTATTTAGAGTAGAACTCTGCCCTTTATACTAGTTACAGGCAGTTTTTTGCATCCAAAAGCTTTGGTTGGAGTTTTACACACATTTGCAGTTTTTTATTGCTTAAAAACGCTTCCCAGCGCCTGCTGTACACGTTTTTCTATTTTGACTCATAACTTCAAAAAGGATGCTTTCCCACTAAAATCTCTGGCTATTTAGAGTAGAACTCTGCCCTTTATACTAGTTACAGGCAGTTTTTTGCATCCAAAAGCTTTGGTTGGAGTTTTACACACATTTGCAGTTTTTTATTGCTTAAAAACGCTTCCCAGCGCCTGCTGTACACGTTTTCTATTTTGACTCATAACTTCAAAAAGGATGCTTTCCCAGTAAAATCTCTGGCTATTTAGAGTAGAACTCTGCCCTTTATACTAGTTACAGGCAGTTTTTTGCATCCAAAAGCTTTGGTTGGAGTTTTACACACATTTGCAGTTTTTTATTGCTTAAAAACGCTTCCCAGCGCCTGCTGTACACGTTTTCTATTTTGACTCATAACTTCAAAAAGGATGCTTTCCCAGTAAAATCTCTGGCTATTTAGAGTAGAACTCTGCCCTTTATACTAGTTACAGGCAGTTTTTTGCATCCAAAAGCTTTGGTTGGAGTTTTACACACATTTGCAGTTTTTTATTGCTTAAAAACGCTTCCCAGCGCCTGCTGTACACGTTTTCTATTTTGACTCATAACTTCAAAAAGGATGCTTTCCCAGTAAAATCTCTGGCTATTTAGAGTAGAACTCTGCCCTTTATACTAGTTACAGGCAGTTTTTTGCATCCAAAAGCTTTGGTTGGAGTTTTACACACATTTGCAGTTTTTTATTGCTTAAAAACGCTTCCCAGCGCCTGCTGTACACGTTTTCTATTTTGACTCATAACTTCAAAAAGGATGCTTTCCCAGTAAAATCTCTGGCTATTTAGAGTAGAACTCTGCCCTTTATACTAGTTACAGGCAGTTTTTTGCATCCAAAAGCTTTGGTTGGAGTTTTACACACATTTGCAGTTTTTTATTGCTTAAAAACGCTTCCCAGCGCCTGCTGTACACGTTTTCTATTTTGACTCATAACTTCAAAAAGGATGCTTTCCCAGTAAAATCTCTGGCTATTTAGAGTAGAACTCTGCCCTTTATACTAGTTACAGGCAGTTTTTTGCATCCAAAAGCTTTGGTTGGAGTTTTACACACATTTGCAGTTTTTTATTGCTTAAAAACGCTTCCCAGCGCCTGGCTGTACACTTTTTTATTTTGACTCATAACTTCAAAAAGGATGCTTTCCCACTAAAATCTCTGGCTATTTAGAGTAGAACTCTGCCCTTTATACTAGTTACAGGCAGTTTTTTGCATCCAAAAGCTTTGGTTGGAGTTTTACACACATTTGCAGTTTTTTATTGCTTAAAAACGCTTCCCAGCGCCTGCTGTACACGTTTTCTATTTTGACTCATAACTTCAAAAAGGATGCTTTCCCACTAAAATCTCTGGCTATTTAGAGTAGAACTCTGCCCTTTATACTAGTTACAGGCAGTTTTTTGCATCCAAAAGCTTTGGTTGGAGTTTTACACACATTTGCAGTTTTTTATTGCTTAAAAACGCTTCCCAGCGCCTGCTGTACACTTTTTCTATTTTGACTCATAACTTCAAAAAGGATGCTTTCCCACTAAAATCTCTGGCTATTTAGAGTAGAACTCTGCCCTTTATACTAGTTACAGGCAGTTTTTTGCATCCAAAAGCTTTGGTTGGAGTTTTACACACATTTGCAGTTTTTTATTGCTTAAAAACGCTTCCCAGCGCCTGCTGTACACTTTTTTTTATTTTGACTCATAACTTCAAAAAGGATGCTTTCCCAGTAAAATCTCTGGCTATTTAGAGTAGAACTCTGCCCTTTATACTAGTTACAGGCAGTTTTTTGCATCCAAAAGCTTTGGTTGGAGTTTTACACACATTTGCAGTTTTTTATTGCTTAAAAACGCTTCCCAGCGCCTGCTGTACACGTTTTCTATTTTGACTCATAACTTCAAAAAGGATGCTTTCCCACTAAAATCTCTGGCTATTTAGAGTAGAACTCTGCCCTTTATACTAGTTACAGGCAGTTTTTTGCATCCAAAAGCTTTGGTTGGAGTTTTACACACATTTGCAGTTTTTTATTGCTTAAAAACGCTTCCCAGCGCCTGCTGTACACTTTTTCTATTTTGACTCATAACTTCAAAAAGGATGCTTTCCCACTAAAATCTCTGGCTATTTAGAGTAGAAACTCTGCCCTTTATACTAGTTACAGGCAGTTTTTTGCATCCAAAAGCTTTGGTTGGAGTTTTACACACATTTGCAGTTTTTTATTGCTTAAAAACGCTTCCCAGCGCCTGCTGTACACTTTTTTTATTTTGACTCATAACTTCAAAAAGGATGCTTTCCCACTAAAATCTCTGGCTATTTAGAGTAGAACTCTGCCCTTTATACTAGTTACAGGCAGTTTTTTTGCATCCAAAAGCTTTGGTTGGAGTTTTACACACATTTGCAGTTTTTTATTGCTTAAAAAACGCTTCCCAGCGCCTGCTGTACACTTTTTCTATTTTGACTCATAACTTCAAAAAGGATGCTTTCCCACTAAAATCTCTGGCTATTTAGAGTAGAACTCTGCCCTTTATACTAGTTACAGGCAGTTTTTTGCATCCAAAAGCTTTGGTTGGAGTTTTACACACATTTGCAGTTTTTATTGCTTAAAAACGCTTCCCAGCGCCTGCTGTACACGTTTTCTATTTTGACTCATAACTTCAAAAAGGATGCTTTCCCACTAAAATCTCTGGCTATTTAGAGTAGAACTCTGCCCTTTATACTAGTTACAGGCAGTTTTTTGCATCCAAAAGCTTTGGTTGGAGTTTTACACACATTTGCAGTTTTTTATTGCTTAAAAACGCTTCCCAGCGCCTGCTGTACACGTTTTCTATTTTGACTCATAACTTCAAAAAGGATGCTTTCCCACTAAAATCTCTGGCTATTTAGAGTAGAACTCTGCCCTTTATACTAGTTACAGGCAGTTTTTTGCATCCAAAAGCTTTGGTTGGAGTTTTACACACATTTGCAGTTTTTTATTGCTTAAAAACGCTTCCCAGCGCCTGCTGTACACGTTTTCTATTTTGACTCATAACTTCAAAAGGATGCTTTCCCACTAAAATCTCTGGCTATTTAGAGTAGAACTCTGCCCTTTATACTAGTTACAGGCAGTTTTTTGCATCCAAAAGCTTTGGTTGGAGTTTTACACACATTTGCAGTTTTTATTGCTTAAAAACGCTTCCCAGCGCCTGCTGTACACGTTTTCTATTTTGACTCATAACTTCAAAAAGGATGCTTTCCCACTAAATCTCTGGCTATTTAGAGTAAAACTCTGCCCTTTATACTAGTTACAGGCAGTTTTTTGCATCCAAAAGCTTTGGTTGGAGTTTTACACACATTTGCAGTTTTTTATTGCTTAAAAACGCTTCCCAGCGCCTGCTGTACACGTTTTTTATTTTGACTCATAACTTCAAAAAGGATGCTTTCCCACTAAAATCTCTGGCTATTTAGAGTAGAACTCTGCCCTTTATACTAGTTACAGGCAGTTTTTTGCATCCAAAAGCTTTGGTTGGAGTTTTACACACATTTGCAGTTTTTTATTGCTTAAAAACGCTTCCCAGCGCCTGCTGTACACTTTTTCTATTTTGACTCATAACTTCAAAAAGGATGCTTTCCCACTAAAATCTCTGGCTATTTAGAGTAGAACTCTGCCCTTTATACTAGTTACAGGCAGTTTTTTTGCATCCAAAAGCTTTGGTTGGAGTTTTACACACATTTGCAGTTTTTTATTGCTTAAAAACGCTTCCCAGCGCCTGCTGTACACGTTTTCTATTTTGACTCATAACTTCAAAAAGGATGCTTCCCAGTAAAAC
>NW_026904816.1:0-4695 GCF_024500275.1 Phycodurus eques | reverse complement strand
GTGGGGCTGAGCGTCGAGCGTTAAAGCACTCAGTTTCGGTCCAGTAGGAGGCCTTTATTGACTAAATTGTAACATGACGACCTGTGATTTTGGCAGGACTTTTTAGCGCTTACCTTTGAGCTAGTGGGCTAAGATTTAAAACAAACGATCAGTGGGAATCCAGCTTTCAGGGGAGCCCTCTTCCAATTCTCTCAGAGGTCGTGGGGCCGAACGGCGAGCGTCAAAGCACTCTGTTTCTCTCCAGTAATAGGCCTTTATTG
The DNA here is from genome assembly GCF_024500275.1 of Phycodurus eques. Lineage (NCBI taxonomy): Eukaryota > Metazoa > Chordata > Actinopteri > Syngnathiformes > Syngnathidae > Phycodurus > Phycodurus eques. The sequence continues at coordinate 4,435 of NW_026904816.1, read as the reverse complement.
ACGAAATTGTAACATGACGACCTATGTGACTTTGGCAGGACTTTTTAGCGCTTACTTTTGAGCTAGTGGCCTACGATTTGACACAAACGATCGGTGGCAATCCAGCTTTCAGGGGAGGCCTCCCCAGAGTCTCTGGACAGCTGTGGGCCCGAACGGCCAGCGTCAAAGCACTCTGTTTCTCTCCAGTAATAGGCCTTTATGGACGAAATTGTGACATGACGACCTATGTGACTTTGGCAGGACTTTTTAGCGCTTACTTTTGAGCTAGTGGGCTACGATTTGACACAAACGATCGGTGGCAATCCAGCTTTCAGGGGAGGCCTCCCCCGAGTCTCTGGACAGCTGTGGGGCCGAACGGCGAGCATCAAAGCACTCGGTTTCTCTCCAGTAGTAGGCCTTTATTGACTAAATTGTAACGTGACGACCTATGTGAATTTGGCAGGACTTTTTAGCGCCTACTTTTGAGCTAGTGGGCTAAGATTTGAAACAAACGATCGGTGGGAATCCAGCCTTCAGGGGAGTCTACCCCTGAGTCTCTGGACGGCTGTGGGGCCGAGCGGCGAGCGTTAAAGCACCCAGTTTCGCTCGAGTACCATGACGACCGATTTGACTTCGGCACGACTTTAGGTCGCTTAATTTCAGCCTAGCGGGCTAGGAATTCACACAGACAATCCTTGGGAATCCAGCTTTCAGGGGAGGCCTCTTCCAAGCCTCTCAGAGGTCGTGGGGCCGAACGGCGAGCGTCAAAGCACTCTGTTTCGCTCCAGTAGTAGGCCTTTATTGACTAAATTGTAACATTACGACCTATGTGATTTTGGCAGGACTTTTTAGCGCTTACATTTGAGCTAGTGGGCTAAGATTTAAAACAAACGATCGGTGGGAATCCAGCTTTCAGGGGAGGCCTCTTCCAAGCCTCTCAGAGGTCGTGGGGCCGAACGGCGAGCGTCAAAGCACTCAGTTTCTCTCCAGGAGTAGGCCTTTATTGACTAAATTGTGACATGACGACCGATGTGATTTTGGCAGGACTTTTTTGCGCCTACTTTTCAGCTACTGGGCTAAGATTAGAAACAAACAATCGGTGGGAATCCAGTTTTAAGGGGAGGCCTCTTCCAAGCCTCTGGACGGCTGTGGGGCTGAGCGTCGAGCGTTAAAGCACTCAGTTTCGGTCCAGTAGGAGGCCTTTATTGACTAAATTGTAACATGACGACCTATGTGATTTTGGCAGGACTTTTTAGCGCTTACCTTTGAGCTAGTGGGCTAAGATTTAAAACAAACGATCAGTGGGAATCCAGCTTTCAGGGGAGCCCTCTTCCAATTCTCTCAGAGGTCGTGGGGCCGAACGGCGAGCGTCAAAGCACTCTGTTTCTCTCCAGTAATAGGCCTTTATTGACGAAATTGTAACATGACGACCTATGTGACTTTGGCAGGACTTTTTAGCGCTTACTTTTGAGCTAGTGGGCTACGATTTGACACAAACGATCGGTGGCAATCCAGCTTTCAGGGGAGGCCTCCCCAGAGTCTCTGGACAGCTGTGGGCCCGAACGGCCAGCGTCAAAGCACTCTGTTTCTCTCCAGTAATAGGCCTTTATGGACGAAATTGTGACATGACGACCTATGTGACTTTGGCAGGACTTTTTAGCGCTTACTTTTGAGCTAGTGGGCTACGATTTGACACAAACGATCGGTGGCAATCCAGCTTTCAGGGGAGGCCTCCCCCGAGTCTCTGGACAGCTGTGGGGCCGAACGGCGAGCATCAAAGCACTCGGTTTCTCTCCAGTAGTAGGCCTTTATTGACTAAATTGTAACGTGACGACCTATGTGAATTTGGCAGGACTTTTTAGCGCCTACTTTTGAGCTAGTGGGCTAAGATTTGAAACAAACGATCGGTGGGAATCCAGCCTTCAGGGGAGTCTACCCCTGAGTCTCTGGACGGCTGTGGGGCCGAGCGGCGAGCGTTAAAGCACCCAGTTTCGCTCGAGTACCATGACGACCGATTTGACTTCGGCACGACTTTAGGTCGCTTAATTTCAGCCTAGCGGGCTAGGAATTCACACAGACAATCCTTGGGAATCCAGCTTTCAGGGGAGGCCTCTTCCAAGCCTCTCAGAGGTCGTGGGGCCGAACGGCGAGCGTCAAAGCACTCTGTTTCGCTCCAGTAGTAGGCCTTTATTGACTAAATTGTAACATGACGACCTATGTGACTTTGGCAGGACATTTTAGCGCCTAGTTTTGAGCTAGTGGGCTAAGATTTGAAACAAACGATCGGTGGCAATCCAGCTTTCAGGGGAGGCCTCCCCCGAGTCACTGGACGGCTGTGGGACCGAGCGTCGAGAGTTAAAGCACTCAGTTTCGCTCGAGTACCATGACGACCGATTTAACTTCGGCACGACTTTAGGTCGTTTATTTTCTGCCTAGCGGGCTAGGAATTTACACAGACAAGCCTTGCGAATCCAGCTTTCAAGGGAGGCCTCTTTCAAGCCTCTCGGAGCTCGTGAGGCCGAACGGCGAGCGTCAAAGCACTCGGTTTTGCTCCAGTAGTCGGCTTTTATTGACTAAATTGTAACATGACGACCTATGTGACTTTGGCAGGACTTTTTAGCGCTTACTTTTGACCTAGTGCGCTAAGACTTGAAAGAAACGATCGGTGGGAATCCAGCTTTCAGGGGAGTCCTCCCCCGAGTCTCTGGACAGCTGTAGGGCCGAGCGGCGAGCGTTAAAGCACTCAGTTTCGCTCGAGTACCATGACGAACGATTTGACTTCGGTATGACTTTAGGTCGCTTAATTTCAGCCTAGCGGGCTAGGAATTCACACAGACAATCCTTGGGAATCCAGCTTTCAGGGGAGGCCACTTCCAAGCCTCTCAGAGGTCGTGGAGCCGAACGGCGAGCGTCAAAGCACTCGGTTTCTCTCCAGTCGTAGGCCTTTATTGACTAAATTGTAACATGACGACCTATGTGACTTTGGCAGGACTTTTTAGCGCTTACTTTTGAGCTAGTGGGCTAAGATTTGACACAAACGATCGGTGGGAATCCAGCTTTCAGGGGAGGCCTCTTCCAAGCCTCTCGGAGGTCGTGGGGCCGAACGGCGAGCGTCGAAGCAGTCGGTTTCGCTCCAGTAGTAGGCCTTTCTTGACTAAATTGTAACATGACAACCTATGTGACTTTGGCAGAACTTTTTAGCGCTTACTTTTGAGCTAGTGGGCTAAGATTTGAAACAAACGATCGGTGGGAATCCAGTTTTCAGACGAGGCCTCCTCCGAGTCTCTGGTCGGCTGTGGGGCCGAGCGGCGAGCGTTAAAGCACTCAGTTTCGCTCGAGTACCATGACGACCGATTTGACTTCGGCACGACTTTAGGTCGCTTAACTTCAGCCGAGCGGGCTAGGAATTCACACAGACAAGCCGTGGGAATCCAGCTTTCAAGGGAGGCCTCTTCCAAGCCTCTCGGAGCTCGTGGGGCCGAACGGCGAGCGCCGAAGCACTCTGTTTCACTCCAGTAGTAGGCCTTTATTGACTAAATTGTAACATGACGACCTATGTTACTTTGGCAGGACTTTTTAGCGCTTACTTTTTAGCTAGTGGGCTAAGATTTGAAACAAACGATCGGTGGGAATCCAGCTTTCAGGGGAGGCCTCCCCCGAGTCTCTGGACGGCTGTGGGGCCGAACGGCGAGCGTCAAAGCACTCGGTTTCTCTCCAGTAGTAGGCCTTTATTGACTAAATTGTAACATGACGACCTATGTGATTTTGGCAGGACGTTTTAGCGCCTACTTTTCAGCTACTTGGCTAAGATTTGAAATAAACGATCGGTGGGAATCCAGCTTTCAGGGGAGGCCACCCCCGAGTCTCTGGACGGCTGTGGGGCCGAGCGGCGAGCGTCAAAGCACTCGGTTTCTCTCCAGTAGTAGGCCTTTATTGACTAAATTGTAACATGACGATCTATGTGACTTTGGCAGGACTTTTTAGCGCCTACTTTTGAACTAGTGGGCTAAGATTTGAAACAAACGATCGGTGGGAATCCAACTTTCAAGGGAGGCCTCTTCCAAGCCTCTCGGAGCTCGTGGGGCCGAACGGCGAGCGTCGAAGCACTCGGTTTCACTCCAGTAGTAGGCCTTTATTGACTAAATTGTAACATGACGACCTATGTTACTTTGGCAGGACCTTTTAGCGCTTACTTTTTAGCTAGTGGGCTAAGATTTGAAACAAACGATCGGTGGGAATCCAGCTTTCAGGGGAGACCTCCCCCGAGTCTCTGGACGGCTGTGGGGCCGAACGGCGAGCGTCAAAGCACTCGGTTTCTCTCCAGTAGTAGGCCTTTATTGACTAAATTGTAACATGACGACCTATGTGATTTTGGCAGGACTTTTTAGCGCCTACTTTTCGGCTACTTGGCTAAGATTTGAAATAAACGATCGGTGGGAATCCAGCTTTCAGGGGA
>NW_026904814.1:0-4763 GCF_024500275.1 Phycodurus eques | reverse complement strand
ACACACTCGATCGTTGTGAATCCACCTTTCAGATGAGGTCTCTTCCAAGCCTCTCGGAGGTCGTGCGGCTGAAACACGAGCGTCGAAGCATTCCGTTTCGCTCCAGTAGTTGGCCTTTATTGACTAAATTGAAACATGATGACCGATGTGATTTCGGCAGAACTTTTGAACCCTTAAGTTTGAGCTTGTGGGCTGACGTTCGACACACTTGATCAGTTGTGAATCCACCTTTCAGATGAGTTCTCTTCCATGCCTCTCGGAGGTCGTGCGGACAAAACACAAGCGCCGAAGCATTCCGTTTCGCTCCAGTCTTAGGCCTTTATTGACTAAATTGTAACATGACGACCGATATGATTTCGGCAGAGCTTTTGAACCCTTAAGTTTGAGCTAGTGGGCTGACGTTCGACACACTTGATCGTTGTGAATCCACCTTTCAGATGAGGTCTCTTCCAATCCTCTCGGAGTTCGTGCAGCCGAAACCCGAGCTTCGAAGCATTCCGTTTCGCTCCAATGGTAGGCCTTTATTGACTAAATTGTAACATGTCGACCTATGTGATTTCGGCAGAACTTTAGAACGCTTAAGTTTGAGCTAGTAGGCTGACCTTCGAAACACTCAGATCGTTTTGAATCCACCTTTCAGATGACGTCTTTTCCAAGCTTCTCGGAGATCGTGCGGCCGAAACACGAGCGTCGAACCATTCCGTTTTGCTCCAGTAGTAGGCCTTTATTGACTAAATTGAAACATGACGACCTATGTGATTTCGGCAGAACGTTTGATCCCTTAAGTTTGAGCTAGTGGGCTGACCTTCGACACACTCGATCGTTGTGAATCCACCTTTCAGATGATGTCTCTTCCAATCCTCTCGGAGTTCGTGCAGCCGAAACACGAGCTTCGAAGCATTCCGTTTCGCTCCAGTAGTTGGCCTTTATTGACTAAATTGTAACATGACGACCTATGTGATTTATGCAGAACTTTTGAACCCTTAAGTTTGAACTAGTGGGCTGACGTTCGACACACTCGATCGTTGGGAATCCACCTTTCAGATGAGGTCTCTTCCAAACCTCTCGTAGGTCGTGCGGCCGAAACACGAGCGTCGAAGCATTCCATTTCGCTCCAGGACTAGTCCTTTGACTAAATTGTAACATGACGACCTATGTGATTTCGGCAGAACTTTTGAACCCTTAAGTTTGAGCATGTGGGCTGACGTTCGACACACTCGATCGTTGTGAATCCACCTTTCAGATGAGGTCTCTTCCAAGCCTCTCGGAGGTCGTGCGGCTGAAACACGAGCATCGAAGCATTCCGTTTCGCTCCAGTAGTAGGCCTTTATTGACTAAATTGAAACATGACGACTTTTGTGATTTCGGCAGAACTTTTGAACCCTTAAGTTTGAGCTAGTGGGCTGACGTTCGACACACTCGATCGTTGTGAAACCACCTTTCAGATGACGTCTCTTCCAAGCCTCTCAGACTTCGTGCGGCCGAGCGGCGACTGTCAAAGCATTCAGTTTCGTTCCAGTAGTAGGCCTTTATTGACTAAATTGTAACATGACAGCCAATGTGATTTCGGCAGAACTTTTGAACCCTTAAGTTTGAGCTCGTGGGCTGACGTTCGACGCACTCGATCGTTTTGAATCCACCTTTCAAATGAGGTCTCTTCCAATCCTCTCGGAGGTCGTGCGGCTGAAACACGAGCGTCGAAGCATTCAGTTTCGCTCCAGTAGAAGGCCTTTATTGACTAAATTGTAACATGACGACCTATGTGATTTCGGCAGAACCTTTGAACCCTTAAGTTTGAGATTATGGGCTGACGTTCGACACACTCGATTGTTGTGAATCCACCTTTCAGATGAGGTCTCTTCCAAGCCTCTCGGAGGTCGTGCGGCCGAAACACGAGCGTCGAAGCATTCCGTTTCGCTCCAGTAGTAGTCCTTTATTGACTAAATTGTAACATGATGACCTATGTGATTTCGGCAGAACTTTTGAACCCTTAAGTTTGAGCTTGTGGGCTGACGTTCGACACACTTGATCGTTGTGAATCCACCTTTCGGATGAGGTCTCTTCCAAGCCTCTCGGAGGTCGTGCGGCCGAAACACAAGCGTCGAAGCATTCCGTTTCGCTCCAGTCTTAGGCCTTTATTGACTAAATTGTAACATGACGACCGATATGATTTCGGCAGAGCTTTTGAACCCTGAAGTTTGAGCTAGTGGGCTGACGTTCGACACACTCGATCGTTGTGAATCCACCTTTCAGATGAGGTCTCTTCCAATCCTCTCGGAGATCGTGCGGCAGAAACACGAGCGTCGAAGCATTCCGTTTAGCTCCAGTAGGAAGCCTTTATTGACTAAATTGTAACATGACGACCTATGTGATTTAGGCAGAACTTTTGAACCTTTAAGTTTGAGCTAGTAGACTGACATTCGACACACTCGATCGTTTTGAATCCACCTTTCAGATGAGGTCTCTTCCAAGTTTCTCGGAGGTCGTGCGGCTGAAACACGAGCGTCGAAGCATTCCGTTTCGCTCCAGTAGTAGGCCTTTATTGACTAAATTAATACATGACGACCTATGTGATTTCGGCAGAACTTTTGATCCCTTAAGTTTGAGCTAGTGGGCTGACGTTCGACACACTCGATCGTTGTGAATCCACCTTTCAGATGATGTCTCTTCCAAACCTCTCGGAGTTCGTGCAGCCGAAACACGAGCTTCGAAGCATTCCGTTCCGCTCCAGTAGTTGGCCTTTATTGACTAAATTGTAACATGACGACCTATGTGATTTATGCAGAACTTTTGAACTCTTAAGTTTGAGATTGTGGACTGACGTTCGACACACTCGATCGTTGTGAATCCACCTTTCAGATGAGGTCTCTTCCAAGCCTCTCGGAGATCGTGCGGCTGAAACACGAGCGTCGAAGCATTCCGTTTCGCTCCAGTAGTAGGCCTTTATTGACTAAATTGAAACATGACGACCTATGTGATTTCGGCAGAACTTTGGAACCCTTAAGTTTGAGCTAGTGGGCTGACGTTCGACACACTCGATCGTTGTGAATCTACCTTTCAGATGAGGTCTCTTCCAATCCTCTCGGAGGTCGTGCAGCCGAAACACGAGCTTCGAAGCATTCCGTTTCGCTCCAATAGTAGGCCTTTATTGACTAAATTGTAACATGACGACCTATGTGATTTCGGCAGACCCTTTGAACCCTTAAGTTTGAGATTGTGGGCTGACATTCGACACACTCGATCGTTGTGAATCCCCCTTTCAGATGAGGTCTCTTCCAAGCCTCTCGGAGGTCTTGCGGTCGAAACACAAGCGTCGAAGCATTCCGTTTCGCTCGAGTCGTAGGCCTTTATTGACTAAATTGTAACATGACGACCGATATGATTTCGGCAGAACTTTTGAACCCTTAAGTTTGAGATTGTGGGCTGACGTTCGACACACTCGATCGTTGGAGAATCCACCTTTCAGATGAGTTCTCTTCCAAGCTTCTCGGAGATCGTGCGGCCGAAACACGAGCGTCGAACCATTCCGTTTAGCTCCAGTAGTAAGCCTTTATTGACTAAATTGTAACATGACGACCTATGTGATTTCGGCAGAACTTTTGAACCCTTAAGTTTGAGCTTGTGGGCTGACGTTCGACACACTCGATCGTTGTGAATCCACCTTTCAGATGAGGTCTCTTCCAAGCCTCTCGGAGGTCGTGCGGCTGAAACACGAGCATCGAAGCATTCCGTTTCGCTCCAGTAGTAGGCCTTTATTGACTAAATTGTAACATGACGACCTATGTGATTTCGGCAGAACTTTTGAACCCTTAAGTTTGAGCTTGTGGGCTGACGTTCGACACACTCGATCGTTGTGAATCCACCTTTCAGATGAGGTCTCTTCCAAGCCTCTCGGAGGTCGTGCGGCTGAAACACGAGCGTCGAAGCATTCCGTTTCGCTCCAGTAGTTGGCCTTTATTGACTAAATTGAAACATGACGACCTATGTGATTTCGGCAGAACTTTTGAACCCTTAAGTTTGAGCTAGTGGGCTGACGTTTGACACACCCGATCGTTGTGAATCCACCTTTCAGATGAGGTCTCTCTCCAAAGCCTCTCGGAGGTCGTGCAGCCAAAACACGAGCTTCGAAGCATTCCGTTCCGCTCCAGGAGTAGGCCTTTATTGACTAAATTGTCACATGATGACCTTTGTGATTTCGGCAGAACTTTTGAACCTTTAAGTTTGAGCTAGTAGACTGACATTCGACACACTCGATCGTTTTGAATCCACCTTTTAGATGAGGTCTCTTGCAATCCTCTCGGAGTTCGTGCGGCCGAAACACGAGCTTCGAACCATTCCGTTTCGCTCCAGGAGTAGGCCTTTATTGACTAAATTGTCACATGACGATCTATGTGATTTCGGCAGAACCTTTGAACCCTTAAGTTTGAGATTGTGGGCTGACATTCGACACACTCGATCGTTGTGAATCCACCTTTCAGATGAGGTCTCTTCCAAGCCTCTCGGAGGTCGTGCGGCCGAAACACAAGCGTCGAAGCATTCCGTTTCGCTCCAGTCGGAGGCCTTTATTGACTAAATTGTAACATGACGACCGATATGATTTCGGCAGAACTTTTGAACCCTTAAGTTTGAGATTATGGGCTGACGTTCGACACACTCGATCGTTGGGAATCCAACTTTCAGATGAGGTCTCTTCCAAGCCTCTCGGAGGTCGTGCGGCCGACACACGAGTGTCGAAGCATTCCGTTTTGCTCCAGTAGTAGTCC
>NW_026904813.1:0-4781 GCF_024500275.1 Phycodurus eques | reverse complement strand
ATATAGGGGTACACCCCATTTGATACTAAAAAAATGAAATTAAATTAAATCAATAAATAATACATGCAAACTCAGGAGCAAAATATATAAAACACTTTAACCTACTATTGTAAACAAATATTTTGATAAAATTGAATTTCGAGAAAAAGTGTTTGTGTTGAGAATTTTGCAGAACAAGATTGAAAAGTGAAAAACAAACCAAATATTCTTTTGGAACATTCAGTTTTCACATTAACATTTTAATATCAAAGCAAAATAAATAATTACCACAATGCCTATTAATTAACTTTCCTTTTCAAGTAACTCCTCCCAACAGGACGTCTACAAAACAAAATGAATAAAGCAATTTGTGCTGATATGTTGTAATCACAATGAGGAAGCCGGGATTAATGGCGACAATGAGCACGTTTTGCAGTGCACAGCTTTTGAAGTGGGGTTTGAAGCATGATACTGCAACTCTCAGCTACTGCTCAATGTTTAGCTGTGACCTGTACTTTGTCTTCAGTGCAGCAACAGCAGAGAAGCCAGTCTCACACAGATAAGATGTTGCAAAAGGAAGAATGCCCATCACCCTCTTGCCTAAGAGTGGATACTGCCTCTCTACACTCAGCCAGAATTCACTCAGTTTCTGTGATATGAACCTCAGTCTCAATGTGGAGTTAGATGTCATGTCAATGAACTGGTCCTCTTCTGCAGAGCTGCAACCAGTTGGAGCTGGTGAATGTAAAGGATCTCTCACCCTGTCATACTGGGAACTTTTTTCAGCGAAGTTGTCATGAACGGAACAGAGGATAGGACCCAAAAATGCACGACTCCAAAACAAATGGACAGTTTAAAAAAAGAGAGGTTTAATATACGGGCATATGTCGGTACACAGGCAGGCAATCCAAAAAAGGCAACAGTATCCAAAAACATGAGGCAAAAAGGCGAGGTTGATAATTGGAACAGGGTCAAGTCTTACTGTGAGTCTGTGATGTGGAAACAAGGAATGCTGGAACGCAATGACAAGGTACAACGAACTGTCGACGAGAGAGAATGAGACACGAGGTTAAATGCAAGGGGTAATTAGGGTGAACGAGGCACAGGTGGTGAAGATGCTCTCAGGAGCAGGTATGTGTGAAACATGGGGAAGACAAAAACCGGAACACACACCCATGACAGTACCCCCCCCCCCCCTTAACGGCCGCCCCCAGACGGCCCCTGGATGCGCAACGTGGAAGTCCCGAATGAGCGAGTCATCCATGATAAACGCAGACGGCACCCAGATATTGAAACCCCCTCCCCCTCCGACGAGACGACAACAGCCGCTTCACAGAGAAGACAGGGCCCCCATCCACAAACCGGGGGGGAGGAGGGGGCCTGGAAGGCGGGACCAGAAGGGACTCCCGGGCTGGCTTGAGTAGGCTGACGTGAAAAGCAGGGTGGACCCGCATCGACCTTGGGAGCCTCAGCTTCATGGTGACAGGGTTGATGATCTTTGTGATGGGGAAGGGCCCAACGAACCTGGGAGCGAGCTTCTTGGACTCCACCTGGAGTGGAATATGTTTGGTCGAGAGCCAAACTCGCTGACCCACTTTGTAGTTCAGGGCCGGTGTCCTCCGACGGTCAGCAGCGGCTTTGTAGGACCGTCCCTGGTGCAGCAGCATCTGGCGGGCTCGCTCCCAGGTCCTCCTGCAGCATCTCACCAAAGTCAATGCCGCTGGAACTGTGGACTCTGGGGCTATGGCAGGAAACAGAGATGGTTGGTAACCATGCACAACTTGAAAAGGCGATAGACCAGTGGATGCAGAGGGGAGGGAATTGTGGGAGAATTCGACCCAAACCAGTTTCTGAGACCAGGATCACGGGTCCAGTGAAGCGAGACATCGGAGCCCAGTCTCCAGGTCCTAGTTCAGCCTCTCGGTTTGGCCGTTGGTTTCAGAGTGAAACCCAGATGACAGACTGACGGTAGCACCTATGAGATTGCAAAACTCCTTCCAAAATTGCTAAATGAATTGGTGATGCCTATCAGACACCACATTCTTGGGGAAACCATGGAACTTGAATACCTGATTAATCATGAACTCTGCAGTATCTTTAGCTGAGGGGAGTTTTGGGAATGAAGTGAGCCATTTTAGAGAACCTGTCAACAACTGTGAGAATTGTGGTATTTCCTTTCGGGCCGGTAATCCTGTCACAAAGTCTACGGAAATGTCTGACCAAGGACGTGGTAGTGGCAGGGGTCGCAACTCCCCAGAAGGACGTTGACGAGAGGGCTTGTTAGCAGCACATACCTGGCAAGCATTGACGTAATCGATAACATCCCTCCTAACATTAGGCCACCAAAAGCGCTGTTCGACCACTGATTGAGTCTTGGCAATGCCTGGGTGACATACAGTTCGGTTCGTGTGAGCCCAGTGGATGACTCTTCCCCTTAAGGTCGGAACCACATAAAGCCTGTTTTCACGGCAATCTTCTTGGCTAAGAGTGCTATTCAGAGCCTCTTTAACTGCAGTTTCAACGTCCCAAACAAAAGCGGAAATGAAACATGACTTGGACAAAATAGTCTTAGGGTCGGACAAAGAATTCTCTTCGCAGAAAATACGTGACAAAGCATCTGGCTTACCATTTTTAGAACCAGGTCGGTAAGATAACATGAAATTAAATTGAGTGAAGAACAGAGCCCATCTAGCTTGCCTTGCATTTAATCTTTTAGCAGATTTAATATACTCAAGGTTCTTGTGATCTGTCCATACTAAAAACGGAGTCTGTGCCCCCTCTAGCCAGTGCCTCCACTCCATCAAAGCCACCTTGACTGCCAGCAGTTCACGGTCACCAATGTCATAATTTCTCTCAGCTGGGGTCAATTTTTTGGAGAGAAAAGCACAAGGATGTAATTTACCATCCTTGAGAGATTTCGAGGAGAGCACTGCTCCTATTCCGGCATCAGACGCATCGACTTCTACCACAAACTGCTGTTTGAGATCTGGCAAAGTAAGGATGGGAGCAGAGGTAAAGCTTGATTTAAGTTTCTGAAAAGCTGCCTGACAAAGCGGGTTCCATACAAAAGGTCTGTGTGGCGAGGTAAGATCATGCAAAGGAGAGGCTATAGAACTGAAATTTCTGATAAATATTCTGTAGAAGTTTGCGAACCCTAAGAACCTTTGTACATCTTTGCGTGACGTAGGAGTAGGCCAATTAATAACGGCATCGACTTTGCAAGGGTCCATTTTGACTTCACCTTGAGCCAGGACGAAACCCAGAAAAGAAACGGATGCCTTGTGGAACTCACATTTCTCAGCCTTGACATATAGTTGATTCTGCAGTAACCGCTGCAATACAGAGCGGACATGAATAATGTGAGTCTCCTCATCCGGGGAGAATATTAAAATGTCCAAATAAACAAAAACATACACATTCAGCATGTCACGCAGGACATCATTGACAAGGTTTTGGAAAACAGCTGGAGCGTTAGTAAGTCCAAAAGGCATTACCAAATACTAATAATGTCCCGTGGGTGTGTTGAATGCTGTTTTCCATTCATCCGCCTCCCTTATCCTGACTAGATGATACGCATTTCTTAAGTCCAGTTTGGTGAAAATCTTGGCTCCCTCCAGGAACTCAAAGGCGGTGGAGATGAGAGGAAGGGGGTACCTGTTTTTTACAGTTACCTCGTTGAGACCCCGGTAATCGATACAGGGTCGCAGGGTCTTGTCCTTTTTGTCCACAAAGAAAAATCCTGCTCCCGCAGGGGATGAAGATGGGCAAATGATACCAGCTGCCAGTGATTCTTCCACATACTCCTTCATGGCCTTGTGTTCCGGCCCTGAAAGAGAGAACAACCTCCCTCGTGGGGGTGTGGTTCCAGGCAGCAAGTCAACAGCACAGTTATAACGTCTGTTGGGTGGAAGGGATTTGGCCTTGGACTTGGAAAAAACGTCTTTAATATACTGGTAACAGGTGGGCACTTGAGATAAATCAGGATTCCCAGATGGGGTCTGTGGATTGTCATTAGAAACATAGCCCTGAACATCACATGGCGGCTTGAAACAGTTCCGGGCGCAATTGCTGCCCCATAACATAACCTGCCCAGAGGACCAGTCAATGTGGGGGTTATGTAATTTCAACCATGGGTTCCCTAAAATAAGGTCATGATTCATGGCGTCAAAAACATGAAAACTAATGCGTTCCGAGTGAGAATCAGGAAATGTCAATGTGAGTGTTTGGGTGCGGTGAGTGAGCCAGTGGGTTGAGACCGGAAACAGGGGATCTGCCTTGGTTTGGCTGGTCACCGAGGCTCGTCCTCCAAGTGCGCGGTGACGCAGCCCTCCGGCGATCTCCATCCAGCTCGCAATCCAAATGCCTCTTGTCGATTTTTACGGAGAGAGCGATGAGTGTGTCCAAGTCGGTCGAAAGATCTAGCGGGACTAAATGATCCTTGACGGCGGAGGATAGTCCTTGAAAAAAGGCATCGAGTCGCGCCCGATTATTCCACTGACTCTCAGCTGCTAGAATGCGAAATATGTAATATGACACCCTGCGCTTGCCTTGTTGTAAGGTGACAAGGGAGTGAGCTGCCTCACGTTCTGGTGTGGAAAATTTAAAAATTTGCTCCATAGTCTTAACGGAAAAAGCCCACGAATGACACACAGCGGAATTGCGGCTCCATTCAGCAGTAGCCCACGCCTCCGCACGACCAGTCAGGTGGGAAATGACGAAAGTGATTTTTGCCCGCTCGGTGGGGAAGGCAGCTGCCTGCAGCTCAAAGTGGAGTTCGCACTGCATGATGAAAAATTTAAAGG
>NW_026904812.1:0-4855 GCF_024500275.1 Phycodurus eques | reverse complement strand
TAATGAATTTCTTTCTTGTTTTTGTTTTGTTTTTTTGTAATGATTGAGCTTTCCTGAAATACGTTACAGCTTAAACTTGAATCCCATTAAAAAATAAATAAATGTGTTTGCGGATCTTTCATGTTTCTTTAAAGAATGGTACACATCTTAAAAATTCTGCTAGGGTAATGAAACTATGAGCACAACTGTGTCATGTTTGCTTGAATACTAAATAAAACTAGGATGGATAAAATAAAATAGAAAAATTGTAGGTGTGCTAAACAAAGTTTGCTAAACGTTAGGGAAGTCTAGGCTTGTTTCACCAAATTTTACAAAGAAGTTACTGATGCTGCGGTGGAGTGGCTGTGATCTTCGGCGCATGGAGGCGACACCCGCAGGGAGACAGCGAGCCGGAGTGGAGGTCAAGTTTCGGAAGAAAGGATTCCGAATTGCCCGCTCCCATCGATTCACCTCGCAAATCTACAGCTCTTCTACCCGATAAATGGATGAGCTTCATCTTCTCACAAAGACCAGAAAAGACTTTGGACGTTCGCGCCCTGTGCTCACAGAGACATGCTATGTGAACGCGTCCGACGATGTGGGCCGCAATCCTTGCGGGCTTCCAACACTACGTTTCGAGCGGACCGCGTCACAGAGCTATTGGGGAAAACAAAAGGTGGAGGACTATTCTTCTTTATCACGAAAAATGGTCTCCCGAGTCTCGGAGCTCAACACAAACTGCAGGCCCGGACTTGGATTCGCTGTGTTTGAAACGTGTAAGCCCTTCTACTCCACATGCGGCTTGTCTACGTCCTCCCCTGCTTTAATTCTCTCTCTGAGGCCTCTCATATGGCAAAATGAATTAGCAGAGCAGAAGTGGCATTTAATGGCATGAGATTGAACATTTGTTATTTCGAAACATGCATACAAAATGACAAAAATGAAAAATATTCTGCCAGTTCAAAGAGTTAGTAGCCCTTTCCCATGACCTAAGATACCTGTACATTATCCATCAAGAACTGACGAATTACATACGTACAGAACATACATACACTAATATATGCATATCTCCACATGTATACTCCAAAATACCTACATTATATACCATACACTACAAGCATATAGTATATACACATACACCTGCAACATACCTAATTGTTCTTCCCAATATTCATGATTCATTCAGTTCCATTTATGAATGGTCGTTTATTGTGCTTTGTGTGTAGGGTGGGTAATGACATAGTGAGTGCTTGAATTCAGTCAACACAATATTGCAAAATATGGTCCAACGATGAAACAATATCACGTGTGGAGTGTTTACTGTCTAGTAAAGGAGCTCTGCAAAGAACGTCTATGACAGTAGAGTGATTAAAAAAGGACACATTCAGGTAAAACTAACCTTCAGCAGCATCACTCACAGGATCTGTCAGCCTTCAAACATGAGACCAAATTGAGTCTACAGGGAGCCTCACGGGAGGCAGGCGTGCAGAATCCGAAGAGTGACATGTGCTTAGCAGCTTTCTAAACAGGGGTAAAAAAGGGCGTATATTTAAGGGGTTCACACACGGAGTTGAGACATACAAATAAAAACAAAATTTTGGCACCTGAACCAAAATTCTCTTTATCAGCCACCAGACTGACAATGTAGTACGGACAGAAAACACACCAGAAAGACAAGAACGAGAACACCAAGAGTCATGGCCGCCTTCAACTCGGAGACTTTGCTCTGAAAGGGCAGAATGTTGTAATTTGAGGCATTTAACATGAGCGCGCATTGCTCGCGCCTGAGAAACAGCGACCACAAACACTCTCATGTACAGCACGAAGATGATGCTGAGAGGAAGGACAAAGCTTACGACGAGGTCCAGAATGCCTGCGTAAACCTCAGAACCGATCACGCACTCTCCGCGGCACGAGTTGTACATTCCAGGACGAACCAGTTGGTCCTTTAAAAGGATGCAGCAGTGTAGAAGAGCAGCCACCCAGAGAGAGACAAACACAAAATGAATTCTTTCACAGTGACTTTGACGTTATATGCAGAGGATGACAAATAGCCACGTAACGGTCGGCCGATATCAGCACCATGTTTCCGACCGAGGAGGATCTGCGGTGAAAGTCATGTAAAATCCACAGAGAACAGGCAATGTCACCGAGAAACCAGCAGGATGTGCTCGTGTAGATCTCACCTGGCATCGCCATCAAGCCCACCAGCAAGTCTGAGACGGCGAGGGAGAGGAGGAGGAGGTTGGTGGGGGTGTGGAGCTGCCTGAAAAACAATTGTGACACACATGACATGCTGTTCAAAGCACTTTCCAGACAAATATGAGGAGGCACAATATGTCATTCAAAACACTCTAATACTACAATACAATCCACTGTTGTTTCCTTGAGAGAAATGAGGCAATAATATACATTAACAGCCTGGGAGCAACCTTGCAAAGCGGCTCAAACACATGAGGGTAGCGAAAAAGAACATGTGCCTGAAGTGGGAGATTGAGATGATGACAAGCAGGTTGAGCAGCACAGTGAAGGATGCAGACGATGGGCTGCAGGACTCTCAAAAGAAACACCTTCAGACCAATCAGACGAGGGCTTCCCACAGGAAGTGTTGGCCAGATGTGGAAAACAGAGATCCATTGGTCCATGGAAAAGCTAGCGCTCAGACAGCCTTCTGTCTAAACCTCTCTGTTGTCTGTCTCATTTATGTGTTTCTAGTACCGCCCCCAAGCAAATGTGATGGGTCAAAGTTGTCAAAGAAAGACGTCATGGTGAGCAGCATACACCAGACTCCACTATCAACAGTGACATGAAGGCATATTTCGTCTTCCATCAACATAAATGTTTCGTTCATTCATCTTCCGTTCTGCTTATCCTCAATTGGGTCCCAGGTGTGCTGGAGCCTAGCTCAGCTATCTTCGTGGCGAGGGGGCGGGTACACGCATGAAACTGGTCGCCAGCCAATCGCAGGGCACATAGAAACACAACCAGTCGTACCTACGGGCAATTAGTCTTCAATTAACCGACCCTGCGTATTTTTGGGATGTGGGAGGAAACCGGAGTACCCGAGAGACCCCACGCAGGCACGGGAAGAACATGCAAATCTCCACACAGGTGGGGCCGGGATTTGAACTCTGGTCCTCAGAACTGTGAGCAGATGTGCTAACCAGTCAGGCGCCGTGCCGCCACATAAATGTTTTATTCTCAAATTGTGTCGGACAAAAGCCAACAAGAAGGCCCGCCTGAGGTTTGGGATTAGGCCTGGTACACCACCAAAAATATTTTTTGACACTACACATAAAGATCTAAATCTGGCACTTAACAGTTTTGGTCGTATGTGTGTGTGTGGTCCGATAATATCAACACAGAACACCACATACTGTACATGATTCTTTTCAAATGCGAATTCGAAATCAGGCGAGATCACACGTAAACTCACAACACGAAAGAAGAGAAACACTTCCGGCTATGGCTGTGCCAATGTTTTCCGAATCGTTCCTGAAGAGATGTAAGGTTATAAAATGGGAACGCCAATTTTATCTCCCATCCCATCGGTTGTCCTGTACCCAATAGAAAAATAACATCGGGTAACACATGCTATTTTATATTGACAGGCGCTTTCCTTACTCGACGTCAGAGGGTGCTGCTATCTTGATGGTTCTATACTTCTCGTTTCACGTAACACAATCGCAGCGTCAGGACGCGTGAGAAATTGTCCCATATTGTACATGGTTCTTTACTTACTAAGATTGTCGGCCTGACCTGTTTCTTTTTTAGACCCTAAATAATCGTGTCGACGGTATTAACTCTTAAACACACAACTCAGACTTGAGGACAATCTATACGATAATCTTCTAAGATTTAAGATTGTCTGCTCGTTGAACGTGCTTGGTCTGAGAAGCGGGCAAAATCGGCACAAAAACAGGCTCAATCTGGTCTTTGTGGAAAAGGGGCCTAAGGTTACGTTCGGTTGGGTTAGAGTTTGGGTCTGCCACAGGGGATCCCGAGTCATGCATGGTCTCATATACCAGTGGGCAACCAAGGCTAGGAGTCAGATTTTTGTGTGCGTATTTGACTTGGTGGATCTCGATCTTACACACTTAGATTTAGGGCTGAGGCCTGTACGCAAGACCAGGAGTTGCGCCACCTGGGCGGTTAGCTGCCTGGCGCTTAGCCTGCGTCGTGCACTCTCACCCAAATATCAGAGACACAAGACACGGTACGGGAAAGTTAATGGCTGGTGTTATTTATTTTATGTATTTTCTATTTCTTTTGAGCGTGAAACTTTATTTGTATGGCATTTTAAACCTGTTTATTTAACCATACCCACAGAGCTGCAGCTGCACGTTATTGAGCCAGTAGCTGTACAAAGCCAACTGTGACTTGAGCACATAGCGTACAAGTGAACAGTACAGTATATTTGATATGACAGTGAAGGGCATGTCTTATATCGTGAAAGCGTCGTCATTGCACAGACACCCACGCAGATATCAGGCCTTGCACCTCGAGAGGACGCAGCCTTGTGTTTTCATGATTTCAGAGCATTATCTTACAGACTGGTGATATGTTTATTGATTCAAATTTGGCAGGCTTTTGAAAACCAATCTTCTGTGTGTGTCAATTTTCGAGAGATTTGTTTGGCCTCTTTGGTGTATCTTTACGTAGCCTAGTCGTTTTATCGACATCTGCCTGTATTCATACCTCGGAAAATTTAATTCATTCAATCAAAAACCTTTTGTCATTTATTATTGTCAAGTAACGAACGAACAAAAATGCATGAATGCTGATATGTAAAGTTGTGCTCATACGTTTACATACCGAGCAGAATTTGTGAAATACTAGTCTTATTTTTTTTAAAATATGACTGAACAAGGACCAT
>NW_026904811.1:0-4867 GCF_024500275.1 Phycodurus eques | reverse complement strand
CTGGGCTTTGCTGAGACTGTGCAAGATGCTTTGCGTGAGCTCCGGATAGCGACTTTGTGACATTTTGGGATGCGTGCTGGTACTTTGCTGGGACTGAGTGCCGCTGCATTTTGGGTCCATGCGGGTCCGTTTTGGGACTGAGTGCCGCTGCATTTTGGGATCTTTGGCTTGGCATGGAGCTCGTCTCATCTGAGTCCCAGAAGGGAGCTCTGATTTCCCGCATGGACCTCTGGCATTAAGCTCTGACTTCCAGCATGGAGCTCGTCTCATCTGAGTCCCAGAAGGGAGCTCTATTTCCGCATGGACCTCGGGCATAAGCATGGAGCGCTCGACTTCCAGCATGGAGCTCGTCTCATCTGAGTCCCAGAAGGGAGCTCTGATTTCCCGCATGGACCTCGGGCATTAAGCATGGGGCTTTGACTTCCAGCATGGAGCTCGTCTCATCTGAGTCCCAGAAGGGAGCTCTGATTTCCCGCATGGACCTCGGGCATTAAGCATGGGGCTTTGACTTCCAGCATGGAGCTCGTCTCATCTGAGTCCCAGAAGGGAGCTCTGATTTCCCGCATGGACCTCGGGCATTAAGCATGGGGCTTTGACTTCCAGCATGGAGCTCGTCTCATCTGAGTCCCAGAAGGGAGCTCTGATTTCCCGCATGGACCTCTGGCATTAAGCGCTGACTTCCAGCATGGAGCTCGTCTCATCTGAGACCCGGAAGGGAGCTCTGATTTCCCGCATGGACCTCGGGCATTAGGCATGGGGCTCTCACTTCCAGCATGGAGCTCGTCTCATCTGAGTCCCGGAAGGGAGCTCTGATTTCCCGCATGGACCTCGGGCATTAAGGCTACTTTGTTACATTTTGGGATGAATGCTGGGCTTTGCTGAGACTGTGCAAGATGCTTTGCGTGAGCTCCGGATAGGCGACTTTGTGACATTTTGGGATGCGTGCTGGTACTTTGCTGGGACTGAGTGCCGCTGCATTTTGGGATCCATGCGGGTCCGTTTTGGGACTGAGTGCCGCTGCATTTTGGGATCTTTGGCTTGCATGGAGCTCGTCTCATCTGAGTCCCAGAAGGGAGCTCTGATTTCCCGCATGGACCTCTGGCATTACGCTCTGACTTCCAGCATGGAGCTCGTCTCATCTGAGTCCCAGAAGGGAGCTCTGATTTCCCGCATGGACCTCGGGCATTAAGCATGGGGCTTTGACTTCCAGCATGGAGCTCGTCTCATCTGAGTCCCAGAAGGGAGCTCTGATTTCCCGCATGGACCTCGGGCATTAAGCATGGGGCTTTGACTTCCAGCATGGAGCTCGTCTCATCTGAGTCCCAGAAGGGAGCTCTGATTTCCCGCATGGACCTCGGGCATTAAGGCTACTTTGTTACATTTTGGGATGAATGCTGGGCTTTGCTGAGACTGTGCAAGATGCTTTGCGTGAGCTCCGGATAGGCGACTTTGTGACATTTTGGGATGCGTGCTGGTACTTTGCTGGGACTGAGTGCCGCTGCATTTTGGGATCCATGCGGGTCCGTTTTGGGACTGAGTGCCGCTGCATTTTGGAATACATGATGGTCCGTTTTGGGGTCCAGGCTGGGACTTAGTGCCGCTGCATTTTGGGATCTTTGGCTTGCATGGAGCTCGTCTCATCTGAGTCCCAGAAGGGAGCTCTGATTTCCCGCATGGACCTCTGGCATTACGCTCTGACTTCCAGCATGGAGCTCGTCTCATCTGAGTCCTGGAAGGGAGCTCTGATTTCCCGCATGGACCTCTGGCATTAAGCTCTGACTTCCAGCATGGAGCTCGTCTCATCTGAGTCCCAGAAGGGAGCTCTGACTTCCCGCATGGACCTCGGGCATTAAGCATGGAGCTCTGACTTCCAGCATGGAGCTCGTCTCATCTGAGTCCCGGAAGGGAGCTCTGATTTCCCGCATGGACCTCGGGCATTAAGCATGGGGCTTTGACTTCCAGCATGGAGCTCGTCTCATCTGAGTCCCAGAAGGGAGCTCTGACTTCCCGCATGGACCTCGGGCATTAAGCTCTGACTTCCAGCATGGAGCTCGTCTCATCTGAGTCCCAGAAGGGAGCTCTTATTTCCCGCATGGACCTCTGGCATTAAGCTCTGACTTCCAGCATGGAGCTCGTCTCATCTGAGACCCGGAAGGGAGCTCTTATTTCCCGCATGGACCTCGGGCATTAAGCATGGAGCGCTGACTTCCAGCATGGAGCTCGTCTCATCTGAGACCCGGAAGGGAGCTCTGATTTCCCGCATGGACCTCGGGCATTAAGGCTACTTTGTTACATTTTGGGATGAATGCTGGGCTTTGCTGAGACTGTGCAAGATGCTTTGCGTGAGCTCCGGATAGGCGACTTTGTGACATTTTGGGATGCGTGCTGGTACTTTGCTGGGCCTGAGTGCCGCTGCATTTTGGGATCCATGCGGGTCCGTTTTGGGACTGAGTGCCGCTGCATTTTGGAATACATGATGGTCCGTTTTGGGGTCCAGGCTGGGACTTAGTGCCGCTGCATTTTGGGATCTTTGGCTTGCATGGAGCTCGTCTCATCTGAGTCCCAGAAGGGAGCTCTGATTTCCCGCATGGACCTCGGGCATTAGGCATGGGGCTCTCACTTCCAGCATGGAGCTCGTCTCATCTGAGTCCCGGAAGGGAGCTCTGATTTCCCGCATGGACCTCGGGCATTAAGCATGGGGCTCTGACTTCCAGCATGGAGCTCGTCTCATCTGAGTCCCAGAAGGGAGCTCTTATTTCCCGCATGGACCTCTGGCATTAAGCTCTGACTTCCAGCATGGAGCTCGTCTCATCTGAGTCCCAGAAGGGAGCTCTTATTTCCCGCATGGACCTCGGGCATTAAGCATGGAGCGCTGACTTCCAGCATGGAGCTCGTCTCATCTGAGTCCCAGAAGGGAGCTCTGATTTCCCGCATGGACCTCTGGCATTACGCTCTGACTTCCAGCATGGAGCTCGTCTCATCTGAGTCCCAGAAGGGAGCTCTGATTTCCCGCATGGACCTCGGGCATTAGGCATGGGGCTCTCACTTCCAGCATGGAGCTCGTCTCATCTGAGTCCCGGAAGGGAGCTCTGATTTCCCGCATGGACCTCTGGCATTAAGCTATGACTTCCAGCATGGAGCTCGTCTCATCTGAGTCCCGGAAGGGAGCTCTGATTTCCCGCATGGACCTCTGGCATTACGCTCTGACTTCCAGCATGGAGCTC
Organism: Phycodurus eques; assembly: GCF_024500275.1. Taxonomy (NCBI): domain Eukaryota; kingdom Metazoa; phylum Chordata; class Actinopteri; order Syngnathiformes; family Syngnathidae; genus Phycodurus; species Phycodurus eques. The sequence goes on along the minus strand of NW_026904811.1, from coordinate 1,643 downwards.
GTCTCATCTGAGTCCCAGAAGGGAGCTCTGATTTCCCGCATGGACCTCTGGCATTAAGCTCTGACTTCCAGCATGGAGCTCGTCTCATCTGAGTCCCGGAAGGGAGCTCTGATTTCCCGCATGGACCTCGGGCATTAAGCATGGGGCTTTGACTTCCAGCATGGAGCTCGTCTCATCTGAGTCCCAGAAGGGAGCTCTGATTTCCCGCATGGACCTCGGGCATTAAGCATGGGGCTTTGACTTCCAGCATGGAGCTCGTCTCATCTGAGTCCCAGAAGGGAGCTCTTATTTCCCGCATGGACCTCGGGCATTAAGCATGGAGCTCTGACTTCCAGCATGGAGCTCGTCTCATCTGAGTCCCAGAAGGGAGCTCTTATTTCCCGCATGGACCTCTGGCATTAAGCTCTGACTTCCAGCATGGAGCTCGTCTCATCTGAGTCCCAGAAGGGAGCTCTTATTTCCCGCATGGACCTCTGGCATTAAGCTCTGACTTCCAGCATGGAGCTCGTCTCATCTGAGTCCCAGAAGGGAGCTCTTATTTCCCGCATGGACCTCGGGCATTAAGCATGGGGCTTTGACTTCCAGCATGGAGCTCGTCTCATCTGAGTCCCGGAAGGGAGCTCTGATTTCCCGCATGGACCTCGGGCATTAAGGCTACTTTGTTACATTTTGGGATGAATGCTGGGCTTTGCTGAGACTGTGCAAGATGCTTTGCGTGAGCTCCGGATAGGCGACTTTGTGACATTTTGGGATGCGTGCTGGTACTTTGCTGGGACTGAGTGCCGCTGCATTTTGGGATCCATGCGGGTCCGTTTTGGGACTGAGTGCCGCTGCATTTTGGAATACATGATGGTCCGTTTTGGGGTCCAGGCTGGGACTTAGTGCCGCTGCATTTTGGGATCTTTGGCTTGCATGGAGCTCGTCTCATCTGAGTCCCAGAAGGGAGCTCTGATTTCCCGCATGGACCTCTGGCATTAAGCTCTGACTTCCAGCATGGAGCTCGTCTCATCTGAGTCCCAGAAGGGAGCTCTTATTTCCCGCATGGACCTCTGGCATTAAGCTCTGACTTCCAGCATGGAGCTCGTCTCATCTGAGTCCCAGAAGGGAGCTCTGATTTCCCGCATGGACCTCTGGCATTACGCTCTCTGACTTCCAGCATGGAGCTCGTCTCATCTGAGTCCCAGAAGGGAGCTCTGACTTCCCGCATGGACCTCGGGCATTAAGCTCTGACTTCCAGCATGGAGCTCGTCTCATCTGAGTCCCAGAAGGGAGCTCTTATTTCCCGCATGGACCTCTGGCATTAAGCTCTGACTTCCAGCATGGAGCTCGTCTCATCTGAGACCCGGAAGGGAGCTCTGATTTCCCGCATGGACCTCGGGCATTAGGCATGGGGCTCTCACTTCCAGCATGGAGCTCGTCTCATCTGAGTCCCGGAAGGGAGCTCTGATTTCCCGCATGGACCTCGGGCATTAAGGCTACTTTGTTACATTTTGGGATGAATGCTGGGCTTTGCTGAGACTGTGCAAGATGCTTTGCGTGAGCTCCGGATAGGCGACTTTGTGACATTTTGGGATGCGTGCTGGTACTTTGCTGGGACTGAGTGCCGCTGCATTTTGGGATCCATGCGGGTCCGTTTTGGGACT
>NW_026904810.1:0-4890 GCF_024500275.1 Phycodurus eques | reverse complement strand
ACTTTACCCAATACCCTGCCTTGATGACTTGAAATATAGTCAGCTATGGCAATTTTTGGCAGTCTCTTAGAAGACTATTTATGTTGTTAAAGTAAGAATCTTAGATTATGCAGTGGTGTTTCCATGTGCAGACTAGTACATGACAAATAATTATAATTGAGTCGGCTCTTGGGATGTGGAATGTCACCTCTGTGGCAGGGAAGGAGCCCGAGCTGGTGTGTGAGGTTGAGAAGTTCAGACTAGATATAGTCGGACTCGCCTCTACGCACAGCTTGGGCTCTGGTACCAGTCCTCTTGAGAGGGGTTGGATTCTCTTCCACTCTGGAGTTGTCCACGGTGAGAGGCCTGAGCAGCTGTGGGTATACTTGTTGCTCCCCGGCTCGGCGCCTGTATGTTGGGGTTCACCCCGGTGGACGAGAGGGTAGCCTCCCTGACTGTTGTTTGTGCCGATGCACCAAAGTACAAAGTAGGTTCAGAGTACCCACCCTTTTTGGAGTACTTGGAGGGGTTGCTGGAGAGCGCTCCCGCTGGGGACTCCATCATTCTGCTGGGGGACTTCAATGCTCACGTGGGCAATGACAGTGAGACCTGGAAGGGCGTGATTGGGAGGAACTGCCCCCCCCGATCAGAACCCGAGCGGGTGTTCTGTTATTGGACTTCTGTGTTCGTCACGGATTGTCCATAACGAACACCATGTTCAAGCATAAGGGTGTCCACACGTGCACTTGGCACCAAGACACCCTAGGTCGCAGTTCGACTTGCCGCCGCATGTCTTGGACACTCGGGTAAAGAGAGGGGCAGAGCTGTCAACTGATCACCACCTGGTGGTGAGTTGGCTTCGATGGTGAAGGAAGATGCCGGTCCGACGTGGCAGGCCCAAACGTATTATGAGGGTCTGCTGGGAACGTCTGGCGGAATCCCCTGTCAGAAGGAGTTTCAACTCCGACAGAACTTTGCTCATGTTCCGGGGGTTGCGGGGGACATCGAGTCCGAGTGGACCCTCATCCGCGCCTCCATTGCTGAGGCGGCCGACCGGAGCTGGAGCCGTAATGTGGTCGGTGCCTGTCATGGCGGCAATCCCCGAACACGTTGGTGGACACCAATGGTGAGGGATGCCGTCAAGCTGAAGAAGGAGTCCTATCGGGCCTTTTTGGCCTGTGGGACTCCTGAGGCAGCTGATGGGTACCGGCTGGCCAAGCGGAATGCAGCTTTGGTGGTCGCTGAAGCAAAAACTCGAGCATGGGACGGCTTCGAGGAAATTCTGGTCCACCATCTGATGTCTCAGGAGGGGAAAGCAGTGCACCATCAACACTGTGTATAATGGGGATGGGGCGCTGCTGACCTCGACTCGGTTGCATAGTAGTAATTGAAAACTCTAAATTGTCCGAAAGTGTGAATGTTTGTGATGCCAATATTGCAGCCTTGTGATTCGGCCAATACAGATATCGGTCCGATCCGATTTCAGCAATATTGTTGTGATGAAGGTGTGTTACCAGATGTAACATTTTATATACATCAAGAATTTAGTCAAATGTATAGTCTTGAAACGTCCTCCTAACACTTTGTTTAGATTTGATGTGTGGAGACCGTCACTGTACAACGTATGCCAGATGGTGACTTGATTGTGAACACATCACTAACGTAGCTTTGCGCAGTGGCAGTATTGTAGCCTATGAGGTTTATCCGAGGCGCGATTATTGCTAGTTGAAAACTTTACCCAATACCCCGCCTTGATGACTTGACAATATAGTCGGCTATGGCAATTTTTTGACAGTCTCTATAGAGACTATTTACTTTGTTAAGGTAAAATGCTTGCCATTTCTGGTTTGTTTCCTTTGTGGGAGTTTATTATGCTGTCTAAGGTGATATTGCTAACACCATCAGACAGGCTTTCAGTTCATTATCTGTGTATAATAGTCAATGTATGTGATTCATGTTTGATAGGCTTAACAGTCGCGAGTTTCATGCATTGTCTTGTAGCTTTCATTTAAAGTGTTGTTAAACATATTAAAGATGAAAAAAAAATGGCTATGGCCATTTTTTGGCCTGTGGGACTCCTGGCTATGGCAATTTTTTTTAGGGTAAATGCTGAAGAATTAAGATGTGCAATTTGCCGTGTAACGTCCTAACACTTTATGTTTGGACGAGGGACGTTCCAATCCAACTTTTTCACTTCCGATATCGAGTTAATGTGTGGAGACCGTCACTGTGGAACGTATGCCAGATGGTGACTTGATTGTGAACACATCACTAACGTAGCTTTGCGCAGTGGCAGTATTGTAGCCTATGAGGTTTATCCGAGGCGCGATTATTGCTAGTTGAAAACTTTACCCAATACCCCGCCTTGATGACTTGAAATATAGTCGGCTATGGCAATTTTTGACAGTCTCTATAGAGACTATTTACTTTGTTAAGGTAAAATGCTTCCCATTTCTGGTTTGTTTCCTTTGTGGGAGTTTATTATGCTGTCTAAGGTGATATTGCTAACACCATCAGACAGGCTTCAGTTCATTATGTGTATAATAGTCAATGTATGTGATTCATGTTTGATAGGCTTAACAGTCGCGAGTTTCATGCATTGTCTTGTAGCTTTCATTTAAACGTATGCCAGATGGTGATTTGATTGTCAACGTTGAATCAGTTCCCTATTTTTGCGCAGTGGCAGTATCGTACCCTATGAGGTTTATCCGTGGTGTGATTATTGCTAATTGAAAACTTTACCCAATACCCTGCCTTGATGACTTGAAATATAGTCAGCTATGGCAATTTTTGGCAGTCTCTTAGAAGACTATTTATGTTGTTAAAGTAAGAATCTTAGATTATGCAGTGTGTTTTCCATGTGCAGACTAGTACATGACAAATAATTATAATTGAGTCGGCTCTTGGGATGTGGAATGTCACCTCTGTGGCAGGGAAGGAGCCCGAGCTGGTGTGTGAGGTTGAGAAGTTCAGACTAGATATAGTCGGACTCGCCTCCACGCACAGCTTGGGCTCTGGTACCAGTCCTCTTGAGAGGGGTTGGATTCTCTTCCACTCTGGAGTTGTCCACGGTGAGAGGCCTGAGCAGCTGTGGGTATACTTGTTGCTCCCCGGCTCGGCGCCTGTATGTTGGGGTTCACCCCGGTGGACGAGAGGGTAGCCTCCCTGACTGTTGTTTGTGCCGATGCACCAAACACCAGTTCAGAGTACCCACCCTTTTTGGAGTACTTGGAGGGGTTGCTGGAGAGCGCTCCCGCTGGGGACTCCATCATTCTGCTGGGGGACTTCAATGCTCACGTGGGCAATGACAGTGAGACCTGGAAGGGCGTGATTGGGAGGAACTGCCCCCCCGATCAGAACCCGAGCGGTGTTCTGTTATTGGACTTCTGTGTTCGTCACGGATTGTCCATAACGAACACCATGTTCAAGCATAAGGGTGTCCACACGTGCACTTGGCACCAAGACACCCTAGGTCGCAGTTCGACTTGCCGCCGCATGTCTTGGACACTCGGGTAAAGAGAGGGGCAGAGCTGTCAACTGATCACCACCTGGTGGTGAGTTGGCTTCGATGGTGAAGGAAGATGCCGGTCCGACGTGGCAGGCCCCAAACGTATTATGAGGGTCCTGCTGGGAACGTCTGGCGGAATCCCCTGTCAGAAGGAGTTTCAACTCCGACAGAACTTTGCTCATGTTCCGGGGGTTGCGGGGGACATCGAGTCCGAGTGGACCCTCATCCGCGCCTCCATTGCTGAGGCGGCCGACCGGAGCTGGAGCCGTAATGTGGTCGGTGCCTGTCATGGCGGCAATCCCCGAACACGTTGGTGGACACCAATGGTGAGGGATGCCGTCAAGCTGAAGAAGGAGTCCTATCGGGCCTTTTTGGCCTGTGGGACTCCTGAGGCAGCTGATGGGTACCGGCTGGCCAAGCGGAATGCAGCTTTGGTGGTCGCTGAAGCAAAAACTCGAGCATGGGACGGCTTCGAGGAAATTCTGGTCCACCATCTGATGTCTCAGGAGGGGAAAGCAGTGCACCATCAACACTGTGTATAATGGGGATGGGGCGCTGCTGACCTCGACTCGGTTGCATAGTAGTAATTGAAAACTCTAAATTGTCCGAAAGTGTGAATGTTTGTGATGCCAATATTGCAGCCTTGTGATTCGGCCAATACAGATATCGGTCCGATCCGATTTCAGCAATATTGTTGTGATGAAGGTGTGTTACCAGATGTAACATTTTATATACATCAAGAATTTAGTCAAATGTATAGTCTTGAAACGTCCTCCTAACACTTTGTTTAGATTTGATGTGTGGAGACCGTCACTGTACAACGTATGCCAGATGGTGACTTGATTGTGAACACATCACTAACGTAGCTTTGCGCAGTGGCAGTATTGTAGCCTATGAGGTTTATCCGAGGCGCGATTATTGCTAGTTGAAAACTTTACCCAATACCCCGCCTTGATGACTTGAAATATAGTCGGCTATGGCAATTTTTGACAGTCTCTATAGAGACTATTTACTTTGTTAAGGTAAAATGCTTGCCATTTCTGGTTTGTTTCCTTTGTGGGAGTTTATTATGCTGTCTAAGGTGATATTGCTAACACCATCAGACAGGCTTCAGTTCATTATCTGTGTATAATAGTCAATGTATGTGATTCATGTTTGATAGGCTTAACAGTCGCGAGTTTCATGCATTGTCTTGTAGCTTTCATTTAAAGTGTTGTTAAACATATTAAAGATGAAAAAAAAATGGCTATGGCCATTTTTTGGCCTGTGGGACTCCTGGCTATGGCAATTTTTTTTAGGGTAAATGCTGAAGAATTAAGATGTGCAATTTGCCGTGTAACGTCCTAACACTTTATGTTTGGACGAGGGACGTTCCAATCCAACTTTTTCACTTCCGATATCGA
>NW_026904809.1:0-4897 GCF_024500275.1 Phycodurus eques | reverse complement strand
ATAATATAAAGCAAGATGGCGCCTACCAGTGTGGTCGCCTCGGTAACGCGCTCTCTTGTATTGTCTTTGTTTTTGTGTTTTTCGTCCGTCTTTGGAGACCTTACACGACTCACTTACACAAGGGGAGACCTGCTAACCATCAAGGAGGCTACTCCGGACTTTCTGTCACCAACTTTCAAAAATCCGCTCAGTTTTTTCCCCGAGTTACTCACCGGAGCGGCGTCCGCGGTTTTCGGCGCATGGATGCGGAAGCGGCGCCACAGAGGAAAACGAGGCGGCATTCAGGTGAAACTCCGCAAGAGAGGACACAGATTGGCGTTCCCGTCGATCCACCTCGCGAATGTACGCTCCCTACCCAACAAAATGGACGAGCTTCATCTTCTGTTAAAGACCAGTAAAGACTTCGGACGTTCCGCGGCCATGTGCTTCACGGAGATCTGGCTTTGCGACGCTGTACCCGATGGCGCCGTCATGCTTCCCGGCTTCAACATTCATCGAGCGGACCGCGACATGGAATCATCGGGGAAAACGAAGGGCGGCGGGATATGCGTCCATATAAACGGTCACATCCTATATCAGTTTCTGTGAATAGGTTTGTGTACCAACAAAATCATTTCGGACATTCAACAACAACAAGCCGTGGTTCACTGCTAAACTTAAGCAGCTTCGCCAAGCTAAGGAAGATGCATATCAGAGCGGGGACAGGGCCCTGTATAATCGAGCTAGAAACCAGCTTACTAAAGAAATTAACATTGCAAAGAGGATCTATGCAGCAAAGTTGGAAAAACAGTTTAGCGCGAACGACTCAAAATCAGTCTGGCGTGCATTCCAATCGCTGACTAATTACAAGCGACGATCCCCCCAAGCTGAGAACAATAGCACACTAGCCAACGACTTGAATACCTTCAATTGCAAATTTGAAAAGGACAGTTTCACTCCACACACCCACCCGGCCGCACCCGCGACCACAACCACACCTCTGACTTCTGCGTTAACCATCCATGAACAGGATGTGAGACGCATCTTCAAACAACAGAAGATTAACAAAGCGACAGGACCGGACCATGTGTCCCCATCCTGCCTCAAAGTCTGCGCGGACCAGCTCGCTCCAGTCTTCACTCAGATCTTCAACAGATCTTTAGAAGTTCCATCCTGTTTCAAACGCTTCACCATCATTCCAGTCCCCAAGAAACCTGCAATCTCTGGTCTGAATGACTACAGGCCTGTCGCTTTGACATCTGTGGTCATGAAGTCCTTTGAACGTCTCGTGCTGGACCACCTCAAGAGTGTCACAGGTCCCCTGGTGGACCCCCTGCAGTTTGCCTACCAAGCGAACAGATCTGCAGATGATGCAGTCAACATGGGACTGCACTTCATCCTAGAACACCTTGACAGTGCAGGGACCTACGCGAGGATCCTGTTCGTGGACTTCAGCTCAGCGTTCAACACCATCATCCCTGAACTCCTTTCAACCAAGCTTCTCCAGCTAAGCGTCTCACCTGCCATCTGCCAGTGGATTTACAGCTTTCTGACGGGCAGGACACAGCAGGTCAGGCTGGGGGAGGCCACCTCATCCACACGCAGCATCAGCACTGGGGCGCCCCAAGGTTGTGTCCTCTCTCCGCTGCTCTTCTCTCTCTACACGAACGACTGCACCTCAGCGAACCCGACTGTCAAGCTCCTGAAGTTTGCAGATGACACCACTGTCATCGGCCTCATCAAGGACGGTGACGAGTCTGCATATTGACAGGAAGCGGAGCGGCTGGAGCTGTGGTGCGGCCGACACAACCTGGAGCTGAACACGCTCAAGACAGTAGAGATGATCGTGGACTTCAGGAGGCATCCTTCGCCACAGCTGCCCCTCACGTTGTCCAGCTGCCTTGTGTCAACCGTCGAGACCTTCAAGTTCCTGGGAATTACAATCTCTCAGGACCTGAAGTGGGCTAACAACATCAACTCCGTCCTCAAAAAGGCCCAGCAGAGGATGTACTTCCTGCGGCTTCTGAGAAAGCACGGCCTGCCACCGGAGCTACTGAGACAGTTCTACACAGCGGTCATCGAATCAGTCCTGTGTTCTTCCATCACAGTCTGGTTTGGTGCTGCTACAAAAAAGGCCAAACTCCGACTGCAACGGACAATCAAAACTGCTGAAATGATTGTCGGTACCCCCCTACCCACCATTGAGGACTTGCACGCTGCCAGAACTAAGACAAGGGCGTGCAAAATCCTCTCAGACCGTCTGCACCCCGGTCACCAGCTCTTCCAGCTCCTTCCCTCAGGTAGGCGCTACCGATCAACGCAAACTAGAACTAGTAGACATTCCAACAGCTTCTTCCCTCTTGCGATCAACTTCTTAAACACCTAACCTATAATTCCATTACAACAAGCTGGCAATTTTTTGACTTGAGTTCGTTCTCACATTTCTGTGGGGCCAATTATGTATTACTCGTGCACTCACTGTAGTTGTCTCGCCATGCTGCACTATTTGCATATACTGGCCACTCATGCCAGAGTAGCATCTGCTCCATTTGCACACTGATTGAGGAGTATCTGTAACATTTGCACAACCAACATTGTCCCAGTTGATCGCACTACTCGTCACTTTAAACCGCATACACTCCTTGAAGTCTCAGCGCCCTTTGCACAATGGTCATTGCACCGACTATTGCAATATTAGTCGTTCGAACTGCTCTAAGTGCTAGAGGACTCTGCATCTTTTTGCACAATTGTTTTTTGTCAATGTCTTTATGTCCCCAAAGTGTTCTGTAAATTGACTGTCTGTTGTACTAGAGCGGCTCCAACTACCGGAGACAAATTCCTTGTGTGTTTTGGACATACTTGGCAAATAAAGATGATTCTGATTCTGATGTCGGAGAAGACAATGGCTGCAGGGAGCCACTGTGGACATGAGATGCAAGACTGTGGAGACCGCGCCTGGAGCCAGCAGCAAATGGTCATCATTCTGTAGAGCAATGAGGACGTCAGTGGGCGTTGGACCAATCAGATGACAGCGATTCCATACTTCCTTTTTGAAACATTGTATAAATCGGGGGCAAGCACTGATAGCTTTGTTCAGTCTGGGCTGTCTCTGCTGTGGCTAGGATTGTCATGAACGGAACAGAGGATAGGACCCAAAAATGCAAGACTCCAAAACAAATGGACAGTTTCCAAAAAGAAAGGTTTAATAGAAGGGCATAGGTCGGTACACGGGCAGGCAATCCAAGAAAGGCAACAGTATCCAAGAACATGAGGCAAAGAGGCAAGGTCGATAATCGGAACAGGGTCAAGGTCTTACTGTGAGTCTGTGACAAGGAATGCTGGAACGTGACGACAAGGTACAACGAACTGGCGACGAGAGGGAATGAGACCCGAGGTTAAATACAATCGGTAATTAGGTATGAACGAGGCACAGGTGGTGAAGATGCTCACAGGAGCAGGTGTGTGAGAAACGAGGAAGAGGAAGACAAAACCTGGAACACACACACACACACAGACACACACACACACACACACATGACAAGGATAAGCGTAGCTGCTCTGAGAGCTCTGTAAAATGTATAGATTCCTCTGTCAGGAATAAATTGGTTGACTTTGAACACATCGTTATAATTGTAGTTCTTTCACGAAAACGAACACGCATGGAACGTCGAGAGTAATAGATGATTATATAATTCAGGTTCCTTCAGTTCCTGCAACATGTGTTCAAGTAGTACCGGTGAGTTTTTTTTTTTTTTTAAGATTTATAGTTACGTTACATCAATGCTAATTTCCGTAAAAGCGCCTATGGTGTTTCACAGAATATGTTAGCATTAAACTAGGTGTCTTTTAATGCAGCCCTATGGGGGCACAAGCCAGTGCAAACTGTAGGCCGGTCCCAAGCGTCAGGAAAGGCATCTGGCTTAAAACGTTGACAAACAAATCTGAGCGTTCATCTAAAGAATTCCATACCGGCTCGGTCATGGCCGGGTTCACAATGTCCGTCCCCAGCACAGTTAACCTGCAGGGCGACGGTGGAAATTCAGCTGTCTGTCGAAGACGAATGAGAGGTGGAAAGAGAGTTCTTGGGCAGAAAGAAAAGAAGAAAGCACAGAGCCTAGAATTGAATGTGGGGAACTTAGAATGTTGGGACTATGACAGGAAAAGTTCGCGAGTTGGTTGACATGATGAGAAAGGTTGATCTATTGTGTGTCCAGGAGAGATTCAGGATAGAGATGGAAATGGGTTGACCGGTGCCAGTAGTGTGCTGGACAGATAGAATACTTTGAAGAGTTGACGAATGAGGAAAATGAGAGAGAATGAAGAACAGAAGAGGGTGGTGGACGAGGAAGTGGCAAAGACTAGTAAGGGGGAAGTTAGAAAGGCATTGAAGGGGATGAAAAATGGAAAGGCAGTTGGTCCTGATGCATTATTTGCCTTGAGGATGTTGATGGAAAAGTACAGAGAAGGTTGAAGTCGCTAAATTGTGGGACAGCCAAGGTTAGATGTTTTGGAGACAAAGTTGGAGAGAGCAGACTTCTATGGTTTGAACACATCCAGAGGAGAGATAGTGGGTATATTGTTAAGGGCGATGAGGATGGAGCTGCCAGGCAAGAGAGCTAGAGGAAGACCAAAGAGAAGGTTGATGGATGTTGTGAGGAAAGACATGAGGGCAGTTGGTGTTGGAGAGGTGGATGCAGGCGATAGGCTGACACGGAAAAGGATGAGACGCTGTGGCGACCCCTCACGTGCTTGACTGACTGGGAGCATTTCCTGCTGACACGCTGCTTATAGAGGAAAGGTGGACGTGACTGAGGACAGCATGCAGACGTTAAAGGGGGGAGGATGCGCGTGAAAGAAGACGCTAAAGGCACGCCCCCAGTAGGTATATCGCGCCGGTATGTGCATTGTGCAAAACAAC
>NW_026904808.1:0-4918 GCF_024500275.1 Phycodurus eques | reverse complement strand
CAAAGTAGCCTATCCGCAGGTCACCCAGATCGGGGAAATTGTACAAGTGTTTGATTCCGCCAGTGATGCCCTAAAATGTGAATAAGTATCCCGAAAACTTGCTCCATTCAAATGAATGGCGTTTCTACCAGAGGCCGTTTACGGGTGTAGTGCCGATTTCGGTCGTGCGGGGCGCTGCAGACATGTCTTCCCTACACCCCTCAGTGTGGTGGCCTTGGCCGTCAAGTCTTTAACTCCGTCCGCGTAGACTTTTCGGGGCAGTCGACGGGATATTGAGGAGACACGTTTTCAGTACTTTGACTCCGTCTGCGTTTGGCATTTAGGCGCCACTTGAGGCGTTTTCGGGACACTCTGCCTTCACCACGACACTCGGGCCGGCATGGGGGGGAGAGCGCGCAGCCCCTCCCTTTCTCCCGCCCTACCCCGACCGAATGGCACTCGTGACCCGCCCTTGGGGGGCCCCCGCCGACCGGCCCGGCCCTGCGCCGGTGTCGGTGCGGGCGGGCGGTTCCCCCAGCCTGCGGGTTCGCATCGTCGTCGTCGTCGTCCCCGGCCTCCGAAGGCGGCGTTCGCGGGCACGCTAGGCAGGCCGGGGCTCCAAGGCGAGACCGAGACGCTCCGGTGCCCGCCGCGCCCGGTCTGCGTCAGCCGGCCACTGGCGTCTGCCGTCCGTTGGGCCTCCCGGCGAGCGCGCACACTCTCGAAGTCGTCCCGGACGGACGAGCGCGGGCTTTAACGGCCCGCCTCTCCAGCTTCCAGCCGTCTCAGTCGCGGCGGCCGTCGACCGGCCGGTGGGGTGAGCGTTTTGGGCAGGCAGGTGCAGGGCCCTCGCCGCCGCCAACCACTGCCCGCAAGCGTCCGGGAAACCACAAGTCTTTGGGATCCGGGGGGAGTATGGTTGAAAAGCTGAAACTTAAAGGAATTGACGGAAGGGCACCTACCAGGAGGGGAGCCTGCGGCTTAATTTTACTCAACACGGGGGACCGGACCCGTGCCGAGCTACCAGGGAGGTGGCGGGGGCAAGTCAGAGCTCCATGCTGGAAGTCAGAGCTCCATGCTTAATGCCCGAGGTCCATGCGGGAAATCAGAGCTCCCTTCAGTGTCTCAGATGAGACGAGCTCCATGCTGGAAGTCAGAGCTTAATGCCAGAGGTCCATGCGGGAAATCAGAGCTCCCTTCCGGGACTCAGATGAGACGAGCTCCATGCTGGAAGTGAGAGCCCCATGCCTAATGCCCGAGGTCCATGCGGGAAATCAGAGCTCCCTTCCGGGTCTCAGATGAGACGAGCTCCATGCTGGAAGTCAGAGCTTAATGCCAGAGGTCCATGCGGGAAATCAGAGCTCCCTTCCGGGACTCAGATGAGACGAGCTCCATGCTGGAAGTGAGAGCCCCATGCCTAATGCCCGAGGTCCATGCGGGAAATCAGAGCTCCCTTCTGGGACTCAGATGAGACGAGCTCCATGCTGGAAGTCAAAGCCCCATGCTTAATGCCCGAGGTCCATGCGGGAAATCAGAGCTCCCTTCTGGGACTCAGATGAGACGAGCTCCATGCTGGAAGTCAAAGCCCCATGCTTAATGCCCGAGGTCCATGCGGGAAATAAGAGCTCCCTCCTGGGACTCAGATGAGACGAGCTCCATGCTGGAAGTCACAGCTTAATGCCAGAGGTCCATGCGGGAAATCAGAGCTCCCTTCTGGGACTCAGATGAGACGAGCTCCATGCTGGAAGTCAGAGCGTAATGCCAGAGGTCCATGCGGGAAATCAGAGCTCCCTTCCGGGACTCAGATGAGACGAGCTCCATGCTGGAAGTCAAAGCCCCATGCTTAATGCCCGAGGTCCATGCGGGAAATAAGAGCTCCCTTCTGGGACTCAGATGAGACGAGCTCCATGCTGGAAGTCAGAGCTTAATGCCAGAGGTCCATGCGGGAAATAAGAGCTCCCTTCTGGGACTCAGATGAGACGAGCTCCATGCTGGAAGTCAGAGCCCCATGCTTAATGCCCGAGGTCCATGCGGGAAATCAGAGCTCCCTTCTGGGACTCAGATGAGACGAGCTCCATGCTGGAAGTCAAAGCCCCATGCTTAATGCCCGAGGTCCATGCGGGAAATAAGAGCTCCCTCCTGGGACTCAGATGAGACGAGCTCCATGCTGGAAGTCACAGCTTAATGCCAGAGGTCCATGCGGGAAATCAGAGCTCCCTTCTGGGACTCAGATGAGACGAGCTCCATGCTGGAAGTCAGAGCGTAATGCCAGAGGTCCATGCGGGAAATCAGAGCTCCCTTCCGGGACTCAGATGAGACGAGCTCCATGCAAGCCAAAGATCCCAAAATGCAGCGGCACTCAGTCCCAAAACGGACCCGCATGGATCCCAAAATGCAGCGGCACTCAGTCCCAGCAAAGTACCAGCACGCATCCCAAAATGTCACAAAGTCGCCTATCCGGAGCTCACGCAAAGCATCTTGCACAGTCTCAGCAAAGCCCAGCATTCATCCCAAAATGTAACAAAGTAGCCTTAATGCCCGAGGTCCATGCGGGAAATCAGAGCTCCCTTCCGGGACTCAGATGAGACGAGCTCCATGCTGGAAGTGAGAGCCCCATGCCTAATGCCCGAGGTCCATGCGGGAAATCAGAGCTCCCTTCTGGGACTCAGATGAGACGAGCTCCATGCTGGAAGTCAGAGCGTAATGCCAGAGGTCCATGCGGGAAATAAGAGCTCCCTTCCGGGACTCAGATGAGACGAGCTCCATGCTGGAAGTCAGAGCGTAATGCCAGAGGTCCATGCGGGAAATCAGAGCTCCCTTCTGGGACTCAGATGAGACGAGCTCCATGCTGGAAGTCAAAGCCCCATGCTTAATGCCCGAGGTCCATGCGGGAAATCAGAGCTCCCTTCTGGGACTCAGATGAGACGAGCTCCATGCTGGAAGTCAAAGCCCCATGCTTAATGCCCGAGGTCCATGCGGGAAATAAGAGCTCCCTTCTGGGACTCAGATGAGACGAGCTCCATGCTGGAAGTCAGAGCTTAATGCCAGAGGTCCATGCGGGAAATAAGAGCTCCCTTCTGGGACTCAGATGAGACGAGCTCCATGCTGGAAGTCAGAGCTTAATGCCCGAGGTCCATGCGGGAAGTCAGAGCTCCCTTCTGGGACTCAGATGAGACGAGCTCCATGCTGGAAGTCAAAGCCCCATGCTTAATGCCCGAGGTCCATGCGGGAAATCAGAGCTCCCTTCCGGGACTCAGATGAGACGAGCTCCATGCTGGAAGTCAGAGCTCCATGCTTAATGCCCGAGGTCCATGCGGGAAGTCAGAGCTCCCTTCTGGGACTCAGATGAGACGAGCTCCATGCTGGAAGTCAGAGCTTAATGCCAGAGGTCCATGCGGGAAATCAGAGCTCCCTTCCGGGACTCAGATGAGACGAGCTCCATGCTGGAAGTGAGAGCCCCATGCCTAATGCCCGAGGTCCATGCGGGAAATCAGAGCTCCCTTCTGGGACTCAGATGAGACGAGCTCCATGCTGGAAGTCAGAGCGTAATGCCAGAGGTCCATGCGGGAAATCAGAGCTCCCTTCTGGGACTCAGATGAGACGAGCTCCATGCAAGCCAAAGATCCCAAAATGCAGCGGCACTAAGTCCCAGCCTGGACCCCAAAACGGACCATCATGTATTCCAAAATGCAGCGGCACTCAGTCCCAAAACGGACCCGCATGGATCCCAAAATGCAGCGGCACTCAGTCCCAGCAAAGTACCAGCACGCATCCCAAAATGTCACAAAGTCGCCTATCCGGAGCTCACGCAAAGCATCTTGCACAGTCTCAGCAAAGCCCAGCATTCATCCCAAAATGTAACAAAGTAGCCTTAATGCCCGAGGTCCATGCGGGAAATCAGAGCTCCCTTCCGGGTCTCAGATGAGACGAGCTCCATGCTGGAAGTCAGCGCTCCATGCTTAATGCCCGAGGTCCATGCGGGAAATAAGAGCTCCCTTCTGGGACTCAGATGAGACGAGCTCCATGCTGGAAGTCAGAGCTTAATGCCAGAGGTCCATGCGGGAAATAAGAGCTCCCTTCTGGGACTCAGATGAGACGAGCTCCATGCTGGAAGTCAGAGCCCCATGCTTAATGCCCGAGGTCCATGCGGGAAATCAGAGCTCCCTTCCGGGACTCAGATGAGACGAGCTCCATGCAAGCCAAAGATCCCAAAATGCAGCGGCACTAAGTCCCAGCCTGGACCCCAAAACGGACCATCATGTATTCCAAAATGCAGCGGCACTCAGTCCCAAAACGGACCCGCATGGATCCCAAAATGCAGCGGCACTCAGTCCCAGCAAAGTACCAGCACGCATCCCAAAATGTCACAAAGTCGCCTATCCGGAGCTCAGGCAAAGCATCTTGCACAGTCTCAGCAAAGCCCAGCATTCATCCCAAAATGTAACAAAGTAGCCTTAATGCCCGAGGTCCATGCGGGAAATCAGAGCTCCCTTCCGGGTCTCAGATGAGACGAGCTCCATGCTGGAAGTCAGCGCTCCATGCTTAATGCCCGAGGTCCATGCGGGAAATAAGAGCTCCCTTCTGGGACTCAGATGAGACGAGCTCCATGCTGGAAGTCAGAGCTTAATGCCAGAGGTCCATGCGGGAAATAAGAGCTCCCTTCTGGGACTCAGATGAGACGAGCTCCATGCAAGCCAAAGATCCCAAAATGCAGCGGCACTAAGTCCCAGCCTGGACCCCAAAACGGACCATCATGTATTCCAAAATGCAGCGGCACTCAGTCCCAAAACGGACCCGCATGGATCCCAAAATGCAGCGGCACTCAGTCCCAGCAAAGTACCAGCACGCATCCCAAAATGTCACAAAGTCGCCTATCCGGAGCTCACGCAAAGCATCTTGCACAGTCTCAGCAAAGCCCAGCATTCATCCCAAAATGTAA
>NW_026904807.1:0-4926 GCF_024500275.1 Phycodurus eques | reverse complement strand
CTTCCAGCATGGAGCTCGTCTCATCTGAGTCCCGGAAGGGAGCTCTGATTTCCCGCATGGACCTCTGGCATTACGCTCTGACTTCCAGCATGGAGCTCGTCTCATCTGAGTCCCAGAAGGGAGCTCTGATTTCCCGCATGGACCTCTGGCATTAAGCTCTGACTTCCAGCATGGAGCTCGTCTCATCTGAGTCCCAGAAGGGAGCTCTTATTTCCCGCATGGACCTCGGGCATTAAGCATGGGCGCTGACTTCCAGCATGGAGCTCGTCTCATCTGAGTCCCAGAAGGGAGCTCTGATTTCCCGCATGGACCTCGGGCATTAAGCATGGGGCTTTGACTTCCAGCATGGAGCTCGTCTCATCTGAGTCCCAGAAGGGAGCTCTGATTTCCCGCATGGACCTCGGGCATTAAGCATGGGGCTTTGACTTCCAGCATGGAGCTCGTCTCATCTGAGTCCCAGAAGGGAGCTCTGATTTCCCGCATGGACCTCGGGCATTAAGCATGGGGCTTTGACTTCCAGCATGGAGCTCGTCTCATCTGAGTCCCAGAAGGGAGCTCTGATTTCCCGCATGGACCTCTGGCATTAAGCGCTGACTTCCAGCATGGAGCTCGTCTCATCTGAGACCCGGAAGGGAGCTCTGATTTCCCGCATGGACCTCGGGCATTAGGCATGGGGCTCTCACTTCCAGCATGGAGCTCGTCTCATCTGAGTCCCGGAAGGGAGCTCTGATTTCCCGCATGGACCTCGGGCATTAAGGCTACTTTGTTACATTTTGGGATGAATGCTGGGCTTTGCTGAGACTGTGCAAGATGCTTTGCGTGAGCTCCGGATAGGCGACTTTGTGACATTTTGGGATGCGTGCTGGTACTTTGCTGGGACTGAGTGCCGCTGCATTTTGGGATCCATGCGGGTCCGTTTTGGGACTGAGTGCCGCTGCATTTTGGGATCTTTGGCTTGCATGGAGCTCGTCTCATCTGAGTCCCAGAAGGGAGCTCTGATTTCCCGCATGGACCTCTGGCATTAAGCTCTGACTTCCAGCATGGAGCTCGTCTCATCTGAGTCCCAGAAGGGAGCTCTTATTTCCCGCATGGACCTCGGGCATTAAGCATGGAGCGCTGACTTCCAGCATGGAGCTCGTCTCATCTGAGTCCAGAAGGGAGCTCTGATTTCCCGCATGGACCTCGGGCATTAAGCATGGGGCTTTGACTTCCAGCATGGAGCTCGTCTCATCTGAGTCCCAGAAGGGAGCTCTGATTTCCCGCATGGACCTCGGGCATTAAGCATGGGGCTTTGACTTCCAGCATGGAGCTCGTCTCATCTGAGTCCCAGAAGGGAGCTCTGATTTCCCGCATGGACCTCGGGCATTAAGCATGGGGCTTTTGACTTCCAGCATGGAGCTCGTCTCATCTGAGTCCCAGAAGGGAGCTCTGATTTCCCGCATGGACCTCTGGCATTAAGCGCTGACTTCCAGCATGGAGCTCGTCTCATCTGAGACCCGGAAGGGAGCTCTGATTTCCCGCATGGACCTCGGGCATTAGGCATGGGGCTCTCACTTCCAGCATGGAGCTCGTCTCATCTGAGTCCCGGAAGGGAGCTCTGATTTCCCGCATGGACCTCGGGCATTAAGGCTACTTTGTTACATTTTGGGATGAATGCTGGGCTTTGCTGAGACTGTGCAAGATGCTTTGCGTGAGCTCCGGATAGGCGACTTTGTGACATTTTGGGATGCGTGCTGGTACTTTGCTGGGACTGAGTGCCGCTGCATTTTGGGATCCATGCGGGTCCGTTTTGGGACTGAGTGCCGCTGCATTTTGGGATCTTTGGCTTGCATGGAGCTCGTCTCATCTGAGTCCCAGAAGGGAGCTCTGATTTCCCGCATGGACCTCTGGCATTACGCTCTGACTTCCAGCATGGAGCTCGTCTCATCTGAGTCCCAGAAGGGAGCTCTGATTTCCCGCATGGACCTCGGGCATTAAGCATGGGGCTTTGACTTCCAGCATGGAGCTCGTCTCATCTGAGTCCCAGAAGGGAGCTCTGATTTCCCGCATGGACCTCGGGCATTAAGCATGGGGCTTTGACTTCCAGCATGGAGCTCGTCTCATCTGAGTCCCAGAAGGGAGCTCTGATTTCCCGCATGGACCTCGGGCATTAAGGCTACTTTGTTACATTTTGGATGAATGCTGGGCTTTGCTGAGACTGTGCAAGATGCTTTGCGTGAGCTCCGGATAGGCGACTTTGTGACATTTTGGGATGCGTGCTGGTACTTTGCTGGGACTGAGTGCCGCTGCATTTTGGGATCCATGCGGGTCCGTTTTGGGACTGAGTGCCGCTGCATTTTGGAATACATGATGGTCCGTTTTGGGGTCCAGGCTGGGACTTAGTGCCGCTGCATTTTGGGATCTTTGGCTTGCATGGAGCTCGTCTCATCTGAGTCCCAGAAGGGAGCTCTGATTTCCCGCATGGACCTCTGGCATTACGCTCTGACTTCCAGCATGGAGCTCGTCTCATCTGAGTCCTGGAAGGGAGCTCTGATTTCCCGCATGGACCTCTGGCATTAAGCTCTGACTTCCAGCATGGAGCTCGTCTCATCTGAGTCCCAGAAGGGAGCTCTGACTTCCCGCATGGACCTCGGGCATTAAGCATGGAGCTCTGACTTCCAGCATGGAGCTCGTCTCATCTGAGTCCCGGAAGGGAGCTCTGATTTCCCGCATGGACCTCGGGCATTAAGCATGGGGCTTTGACTTCCAGCATGGAGCTCGTCTCATCTGAGTCCCAGAAGGGAGCTCTGACTTCCCGCATGGACCTCGGGCATTAAGCTCTGACTTCCAGCATGGAGCTCGTCTCATCTGAGTCCCAGAAGGGAGCTCTTATTTCCCGCATGGACCTCTGGCATTAAGCTCTGACTTCCAGCATGGAGCTCGTCTCATCTGAGACCCGGAAGGGAGCTCTTATTTCCCGCATGGACCTCGGGCATTAAGCATGGAGCGCTGACTTCCAGCATGGAGCTCGTCTCATCTGAGACCCGGAAGGGAGCTCTGATTTCCCGCATGGACCTCGGGCATTAAGGCTACTTTGTTACATTTTGGGATGAATGCTGGGCTTTGCTGAGACTGTGCAAGATGCTTTGCGTGAGCTCCGGATAGGCGACTTTGTGACATTTTGGGATGCGTGCTGGTACTTTGCTGGGCCTGAGTGCCGCTGCATTTTGGGATCCATGCGGGTCCGTTTTGGGACTGAGTGCCGCTGCATTTTGGAATACATGATGGTCCGTTTTGGGGTCCAGGCTGGGACTTAGTGCCGCTGCATTTTGGGATCTTTGGCTTGCATGGAGCTCGTCTCATCTGAGTCCCAGAAGGGAGCTCTGATTTCCCGCATGGACCTCGGGCATTAGGCATGGGGCTCTCACTTCCAGCATGGAGCTCGTCTCATCTGAGTCCCGGAAGGGAGCTCTGATTTCCCGCATGGACCTCGGGCATTAAGCATGGGGCTCTGACTTCCAGCATGGAGCTCGTCTCATCTGAGTCCCAGAAGGGAGCTCTTATTTCCCGCATGGACCTCTGGCATTAAGCTCTGACTTCCAGCATGGAGCTCGTCTCATCTGAGTCCCAGAAGGGAGCTCTTATTTCCCGCATGGACCTCGGGCATTAAGCATGGAGCGCTGACTTCCAGCATGGAGCTCGTCTCATCTGAGTCCCAGAAGGGAGCTCTGATTTCCCGCATGGACCTCTGGCATTACGCTCTGACTTCCAGCATGGAGCTCGTCTCATCTGAGTCCCAGAAGGGAGCTCTGATTTCCCGCATGGACCTCGGGCATTAGGCATGGGGCTCTCACTTCCAGCATGGAGCTCGTCTCATCTGAGTCCCAGAAGGGAGCTCTGACTTCCCGCATGGACCTCGGGCATTAAGCATGGAGCTCTGACTTCCAGCATGGAGCTCGTCTCATCTGAGTCCCGGAAGGGAGCTCTGATTTCCCGCATGGACCTCGGGCATTAAGCATGGGGCTTTGACTTCCAGCATGGAGCTCGTCTCATCTGAGTCCCAGAAGGGAGCTCTGACTTCCCGCATTGGACCTCGGGCATTAAGCTCTGACTTCCAGCATGGAGCTCGTCTCATCTGAGTCCCAGAAGGGAGCTCTATTTCCCGCATGGACCTCTGGCATTAAGCTCTGACTTCCAGCATGGAGCTCGTCTCATCTGAGTCCCGGAAGGGAGCTCTTATTTCCCGCATGGACCTCGGGCATTAAGCATGGAGCGCTGACTTCCAGCATGGAGCTCGTCTCATCTGAGACCCGGAAGGGAGCTCTGATTTCCCGCATGGACCTCGGGCATTAAGGCTACTTTGTTACATTTTGGGATGAATGCTGGGCTTTGCAAGATGCTTTGCGTGAGCTCCGGATAGGCGACTTTGTGACATTTTGGGATGCGTGCTGGTACTTTGCTGGGACTGAGTGCCGCTGCATTTTGGGATCCATGCGGGTCCGTTTTGGGACTGAGTGCCGCTGCATTTTGGAATACATGATGGTCCGTTTTGGGGTCCAGGCTGGGACTTAGTGCCGCTGCATTTTGGGATCTTTGGCTTGCATGGAGCTCGTCTCATCTGAGTCCCAGAAGGGAGCTCTGATTTCCCGCATGGACCTCTGGCATTACGCTCTGACTTCCAGCATGGAGCTCGTCTCATCTGAGTCCCGGAAGGGAGCTCTGATTTCCCGCATGGACCTCGGGCATTAAGCATGGGGCTCTGACTTCCAGCATGGAGCTCGTCTCATCTGAGTCCCAGAAGGGAGCTCTGATTTCCCGCATGGACCTCTGGCATTAAGCTCTGACTTCCAGCATGGAGCTCGTCTCATCTGAGTCCCAGAAGGGAGCTCTTATTTCCCGCATGGACCTCGGGCATTAAGCATGGAGCGCTGACTTCCAGCATGGAGC
>NW_026904806.1:0-4959 GCF_024500275.1 Phycodurus eques | reverse complement strand
GATTCTGAAATAGCTGATAAGTAAGCAATCATTGATAAATAAAAGTTGCGAGCAACATTTAGATCATTGTAACGAAGTAAAAGTACCGTACCAAAAAAAATTGACTCAAACCTTTCTTAAGCAGTGATAGTTTGGCATACCGCGAGAGGAGCCCACGTACCGCACTTTGAGAATCACTGCCATGAAGCAGTTCTTCGGTTTAGGGGGCAATCGCTTTTTCCACACAGGGCCATGTCGGTTTGGATTTTTTTTCCTCCCTTAATAAGAAAAACCTTGATTTAAAAACTGAGTTTTGTGTTTACTTTTGTTGTCTTTGACTCATATTTTAATTTGATGAGTGATGGGAAACATTTAAGTACAACAAAAAGAAAAGGAAAACTGAAGGTCAAATGCATTCTCCAAATTGTCCTTGGGTGTGAATTTGAGAAAATGAATGGATGGTTTGTATGCTCGTGAAACCTCAACAAATGAACCTTTTGAAAGAACCAATTGGATGGAAATCGTCAACTCTTTATGAGGCTTCGTTTGGCCGTCACTATGACATATAGATATGAAGATTCCATTCAAATATGAGGGCAGGAATATTTGTGAACACAAGAAGGTAGTTAG
This sequence comes from Phycodurus eques, assembly GCF_024500275.1. Classification (NCBI taxonomy): domain Eukaryota; kingdom Metazoa; phylum Chordata; class Actinopteri; order Syngnathiformes; family Syngnathidae; genus Phycodurus; species Phycodurus eques. Next base: position 4,350 of record NW_026904806.1, on the reverse strand, counting down.
GAACTCAACATTCCAAACCTGCTGTGTGTAACACAACACGAGGCTGCATGCGAACAGCGTCCACAAGTTGACGTCGTGGCTCGTCCTCCTCTTTCGTTCCAGAAAGTTCCTTCTCGTACTTTGGTGTCGTTCTCGCACAGATTTTGCACACGATGATCACAGGCGATCTCGAATTTGCGATGCGTTGCTGACAAACGCGTCTCTTTGTTAGCGGCTAGCGAGCTAAGCTAAGCTAACTAGGCCGAGAAGCTTCAACGGCCGTTCAATCCTCGATTAGTAACTGGTTCTTTTCTTCTGGTCGAGGTGATTCTTCAATGATTAGGCCGAATTAACAGTTGAACAACGTATTTGAAACTACAGAGTCGAACAATAAGGTTGGTGAAGGTTCAGCGTTCGTACCGTCCGGACGAAAGAAAGCGCGGAAGCTTTTTTCCGCTTGTTTTGTGGCCAAAGCTGCTTCCTGCCATGACGTCACGCAGTCTCGGACCAATCCGATCTTGCCTCGGTGTCTGGGTGCGTTCGAACACGTAGTCCGAGGATTGCGGTACTCACAGAGACAGAGCGTGCTTCATTTTTGATAACTTTACTCATGAACGTGTTGGCTCTTGGCAGGGATGCGTCACTACATCCGCCATATTGGATGTGTCCGTTCTGCTCGTATCGAACGGCACACTCCAACAAGAGCTCTGAGTTCCCGAAGTTTCCGGGGTGCAGAGAGCGCGCCCGGAGTGAAATTCCAAGCGCACCTTGTGTTGATTTGTTGCGCGTTTGTTGTGTCGGTGGAGCTCTATGTTTATTAGGAAATCTGGGTGTGTATGTGTAATGGGATGCATCAAACATAAATCCATGCCGTGTTTGTCAGCGTGCAGCCAATTGCTCGCAGGCGAGGATTGTTTGACACTCACAGATATCTATGATAGGTAGATACGACACGCCCATTTTCAGTTCTGTACAGAACTCAGTGACGCTAAACTCGGGAGATTCAAAGACTCCATTACCAAATGTGCTAAGAAAAACAAAAGAAATTAAGTATCAGTTTTTAAGACGCGACGTTCAAAGTCCGGCCTGCGTGCGCTCATTCTAGCCTGTGTGGACGACGCTCACTGTGACCGAGGTGAGTTTTGACACCGTAAGTCAGCCTTCGAATATTTACTCATTAGTATCCTGAATAATAAAAATAAAAGTGTTTGTTTGAAAAGCATGATAAAGTCCTTAAAATCCTTCTTGAGGATTACTACCTAACAAGCCTTCATCTCAAAACTTTTACTGTAATTGACTCGAACATGAATCAACATTTAATATTGTTTACCATTTCAACCACTTTTATACTCACCTTTTGGTGATGAAAAGGATCACTCGTGTCACTCTCCTCTTTGTCATAATGTTTTATGTGATAAAGCTTGAAACTAATTTATTCAAGATTATGATTATAGAGTCATCATTATGTTGTCCAAGTTAACAATATGCAGAATTATTTTTATCCTGTACTGCAATAACTGTCCTGCGGTCATGCTATTGACAAAGTTTTAAAAATATGTAAATTCTGACAAAATTGGGACAAATTGTTCTGCAAGTGGGCGGCACGGTGACCGACTGGTTAGAGCGTCAGCCTCACAGTTCTGAGGACCCGGGTTCAATCCCCGGCCCCGACTGTGTGGAGTTTGCATGTTCTCCCCGTGCCTGCGTGGGTTTTCTCCGGGCACTCCGGTTTCCTCCCACATCCCAAAAACATGCATGAATTGGAGACTCTAAATTGCCCGTAGGCATGACTGTGAGTGCGAATGGTTGTCTGTTTGTATGTGCCCTGCGATTGGCTGGCAACCAGTTCAGGGTGTACCCCGCCTCTTGCCCGATGACAGCTGGGATAGGCTCCAGCACGCCCGCGACCCTAGTAAGGATAAGCGCCTCAGAAAATGGATGGATGGATGGATGTTCTGCAAGTGTATATTTCTATAGGTTGGCAGCTCTCTATACCATTCCGACACCTTATGTCATGAACGGAACAGAGGCTAGGACCCAAAAATGCAAGACTCCAAAACAAATGGACAGTTTCCAAAAGAGAGGTTTAATAGACGGGCATAGGTCGGTACACGGGCAGGCAATCCAAGAAGGGCAACAGTATCCAAGAACATGAGGCAAAGAGGCAAGGTCGATAATCGGAACAGGGTCAAAGTCTTACTGTGAGTCTGTGACAAGGAATGCTGGAACGTGACGACAAGGTACAACGAACTGGCAACGAGTGGGAATGAGACACGAGGTTAAATACAATTGGTAATTAGGTATGAACGAGGCACAGGTGGTGAAGATGCTCACAGGAGCAGGTGTGTGAGAAACGAGAGAGAGGAAGACAAAACCTGGAACACACGCACACACACACATGACACCTTATTGGTTTGTACGCGATCCATCGCACCTGCGCAAGTAACAAATCTAACAAATCGAAGACAAATGGTCACACGAGGACATCGAGAGCAGATGTGCAGCCGAGGCCTGAAAATGTCCGTGGCAGAGAACTCACACCAAAAGTCCCAACCGAGTCCCAGCAGCAAGGAGGTTGATAGCCAGCCAACCCTTGTACATCCGTGGCCGGACCTGGAAGATTGTTTCCAAATGGCTGTATTGCCAAAAGAACTCCTTTTGAATGCACTGTGCTTCATTTATTTTTTTCCCCCCACACACACACATTACTTTTATACTTCAAGTCATTTTGACATTTTTTTATATTTCACGTTTACTTGACTAAAAAGCTTGAATTGATACTAGAAATTCTTCTTTAAACCCTAATATCTACTTCTACTTGAGTAATGAACGTGAATATGTTTGACGCCTCTGGTTGTCAGTTTGTGTCCACTTGTCTCGCTTAATTGCTGCAATCCAAAGTTTACGACACGCTTTGGGTTTTTGGGATGAAAGGCGTTAAAAGCGCAAGGGATCCTTCTTTTCCAATTTGTTAGTCCAGCCGATAATGCAACAACAGCCAACGCGTTTGCTTTTGAGACTTTATATCTGGTAAGACGCACAACTTGAAATTATCGCTCAATAAAAAACAGTGTGCAGTATGCAAGATTCAAAAGAGCAGAGGGAGACCCAGAAGAAGAGAGCCGATGCAGCTTCAGCACTTCTTGACATGTCAAACTGTGTGAATGTTTCCTCAGTACCAGGTAAATATTGAATTCATGTTTGACATTTTAAAAGTGTACAGTGTTTTTAGGACCCATTTTGAGACTGTGAGTGAATCTTTACAGATGAAAACCAATGATTCAGTTCTGCTATTTTGTCCTGCAAAGATCATGAGAGAAAACCGAGTAAATCGCAGATATATTTGCGTCAATAATTTTGAAACAAATATCTCCCCTTTGTTTTTTTTATGTCAGATTAAAAAAGAAAAAGAAAAAAAAGGCTTTGTTTCTACCCATGGACCTTTTTCATATGAAGGGATCATGATAGCCACTACAAAACTGCAACTTATGCCGCAACTTATGCCGCATTCAGAACTGAATGTTGAAAACCAACATGTTTAAGAAGAACTTGGTAGACTTCACAAATAAACTGTACATCTCGCATCCCTGCCGAAAGGAGTTTGCAGTTTAGAAGATCACCTCAAGTGACCGCAAGCTGCAATTTTATACTGGGTTACCATCGAGAGCTCTCGACGTGTGGTTGTTCTTCATTCTGTTGTTGTGTGTTGCCAACATGGAAAGTCATGACACCAAATAGCATCTATCTGTGTCGCAAAGATCTTGCATAATTCATCAAAACCAACTATTTCAGACATTCTAAACCAGGGACTTTCAAAATTAGCAGAGAAACTAGCTTTCTTAATTCAGTGGCCAGTAAAGGATTGCTTACGAAGCAATATGCCAACTGTATTCAAACAATCCTACCCCGAGTGCACCAGCATAATTGACTGTTTTGAAGTATTTACAGTTTTCAAAGTCCTGGTCCATAAACAGGATATGAAGAGACGTGGTCTGACTGTAAGCATCACAATACACACATCAACCGGCTACAGATGGATGCACCAAAAATGTTGGACGGCCGGGCCAGCGTCAGGCAGCGGCGTGCAGGCGGGGGAGGGACTTAAGTCAACTGAATTGACTGCTGGACTGAAGAACTGATGAGTGATTCGTTCGTTGATCTTCGTTCGCGATCCGTAAGACACGACTGATTGAAACTTCATTTGTGATCCGCTAAGGAGCGATGTACTCGTACGATGAGTGCACATGAAAACAAGCACACATATATAAAATAAATGTAAATTAATAAAAAATGTATATACGTGCCCATCACTATTGCATAATGAGGATGTGTGCTTCTTCTTCAGTTGTTTCCGCCTCCAACAGCTAAGGC